>NW_013667559.1:37451-52914 GCF_000517525.1 Limulus polyphemus
CCTGTATTAATATGATGCACTGTTACTAATCCTATTAATTCAAACCTTATATACTTTAAGTTCACTGTCATGAGTAAACAAACACACGTACAATATATACGTTCTGGCACAACAAGAAGCCTAGTCTTGTTCTTTTTATTTGTCCTTTTCAGGGTTACTGAGAAGGGGTGGAGTTTCCTGAAACTGGTAATAAGTGGTAAATCGTTTAATAGATTGGGCTTCCTATGCACTTTTAGTATTTTAAATGTTGTTACTTGTTTTGTGTTTTTAAATAAAAGTGTTTAATATTTATATCAACCGCCTACTATATATATATATCAATCATCTGCTATAATAAACTATTATCTGATACTTAACCTTTCTGTCTTCACCAATTACTTTTTAATTACATAAATGTTAACTCTCTCAAATTAATTACAAACTGTTAACTGTATATTAAAAAAACAATGTTCTTCATTAATTAAATCTTTCTTGATGAGAGTAAAGCATGCTTTGTGATCATATTTCATATTCAATTAATTTATATCTGTCTAAAAACCATAACTCGCATTGTACAGAATAAAAACTTTGACTTAAAAGACACATACTGCTTTAAGATGAAATACATTTTGGATTGATAAGTTCAGTCCGATTATTATCCAATAATTATAATGTAGATATAACACGCAATAATGTTTTTTGCATACCCTAAACTCAAATTTTTAGGATGAATTTCCTAACAAAACATACATCTCTCTCACACGTGTATTATTCTAATGTTTTATCAAGTACTTACTGGATTTCAGCCTTCTTCTGCTACTTTCTTTTAACACTTTTCTCTGACATATATCTGCCTTCACAGAAAACTTGTGAAAATAATAGCAGAAAAGAAAATTTTTAGTAGTACTTCACTTGACATGCTGAGGGTTTAGAACTCAGGATCAACTCTATTTACTTGTACCAAAAGTGGAATGTGCTTCATACTGGCCCTATTATATGTTTTTTTACAAGGGCAATATCTTAATAGATTATTTTGAGAATAGCTGTGTATAATATGTGCTACTTAATAACAATCACTTTCTGGGTGAATGGGGGAAGAGGGTTCATGAACAATGGCAACATACTCTCATTGAGTTAATACGGAAAGTTAGCTAATTCTTAATAAACATTTTAATAAGTTTCTTAGAAGGTTTAGAGAAATATCTTTATCATAAAGGAGCTGTCCTTCATCCTATACACATTATTTTGGTTTTGTTTGTAAATTTCAATATGGTTTTGTACATTTGCATCAAGTATATTTCTTTCTGAAACTCAGTTTCAGAGAAATTCATATTGCTTCATCACTTATCCTGCTGATCCTCTGGTTATAAAGTGGATCTACTTTAGTAACCTAACACCTTTTGCAGAAATCAGTTTAATCTGAAAGTACCACACTGTTCTTAATTGTAAAAGAAAAACAAGTTTAGTTCTGTTATACTTAATTTTGGTCCCGACAGATTTTTGCAAGATATATGATTATACCTTTTCATATTAACCTGACTATCCAACAATGTGCAAGTAATTTACAGTGTACATACAATCTCAAATATCTTGTAGATGTTCTTTACATCACAGTCACATGAAAATTATTGCTTCACCTTTACAGTGAACCATCATTTGTATGATTATACTTCTAAGTAACATATGCCAGGTTTTTATCATACTTTAGATTCCACTGTTAAAGAGGAGATTATGTAGTTATCTTAAAGTGTTGTAATAAAAAAATTTTTTTGCCCTTCATTGATTGAAGAAGATAAGACGGCTTCAATCAAATGTAAAACAATCATTCAACAATAGGGTACAAACAACAATTCTCAACAGTTTAATAACAATAACAAATTACAACATGGAGAAACTTACCAACAGATACATGTCGAGAAGTACCCATCATGCAGTATATGATAACAGGAAAGAACGATGTATACAGACCATTGACTGGATCTACATCTGCTAACAAGCCATATGCCATTCCTGAAATATCATTCACACATCTAAACTCTTTTTCTTCCCATCTTAACAAATAAATATTCATTCAAATACAAAGTGTGAAACATTTTGAATGAATACACTTTAAACAGTAGTTTTCTGAGTGCAGAATTAACTTGCATCTTCACACAATAAAATTTCACAGTAGTACTTGTGTCAAGTAGCATTTAGTTTGACAGGCTGATCATTATTATACTGTGCAGACAAAACAGAAAAAAAAGTAATTTACAAGCATCTTGCTCAAATAAATGTTTTAAAGAACCTGTAAAAAATATACTGATACAATATAATCTATGAGTCAATGCTATCAAAACATGTAAATGTCAAGGAGACAATCTCTTGTTCCACATGGTTGCTGACTCTCAACAGAATAAAATTTTAAATTTCTAATCCTTTAACACTTTAATATAAAATAATACATCTTACACTAGTTAACTGATTCTTTGTAATAATAAATACTATTTGTTGCTATACATTTTCTGGAGATATACTGTACACCCTTTAACAGATTTAAAATGAGAAGAAAATGGCAGATCATTATGATACAAGCTACTAACATATGCTGAAAGCTTCTGACGTGCTAACAAAACTGGTCTGGAAAATGAAATTTTACACCACAATTACATATAAAATATATAGATATTGTAAGGTATACCAATATTTTAAGAAAAACATTCCTGATCAAATTCTTAAAGGAAAGTTATAAAAATGTCAAAATTAATTCATAATGAAAAATTGTATGTCTTCAAACACAAATTTTTCTGATCATTGAGATCAGATCACTGTAAATAAACCAAGTGCTGCAAGTGTTACGTGTAACCATGTGTGTGATCTGGTCTTGCTCACTGACAGTTTGGGTCGTTATTACATAAAGTAGCATATAAATTAAGATTACAGTCCAGAAGTAAACTGTATGCTTTTAAGCTTCAGGGAATTTTACAACTGATTGAAATGAAAAAACATTAAAGAAATTTACCACTACATTTAGTCAAACATCAAGAAACAATTAAACATAAGAATAATACATTTCAACATGCATAAAGGACAATGTGCACGCAAGAGCCAAAGATTTTACACATGCTTGAATAAAACTTTAGACATTTAAACATTTCAAACTTTAATACTGTTGTGCTAAGTTTTTAAATTTAGATGATTATATTGTTGTTTTGCCACATGGAGGTCTGACATCATATGATGAATGCATGGCCTAATGTCTGGAAATTTTGCCAGTTTTAGAACAGTGAGAGTGGTATAAAGAATACAAGTTAGGTTAGAGTGAATAAAAGACTGATTTTTGACTCTGTTAGTAAGTTACACTAGGTCTAAAACAGTGAGGTTATTATTTAATTGAGTTTGAATGTCAGTTATTCAGTTCAGTTTTGTAAACTTCAAGTTTTGTGTTTGTAACCCAAAATATAAATAAGACAAGTACCATGAGTACAAGAAGTTAAAAAGAAGATGAAACTGTTGTATTAATATCTACTGTGAACTTAGGCCTATCAGTGAACATTAGTTAAGTTAGCTTGTAGAATACTGTCAAAGAAATAAACATTTTTGTTATCATTGAGTAGAATATACTTTGCATTCTAATTTGTACCAAATAAACGAAAATAACTTGTCAACAATGAAAACTATTGCAACAATATACTTAATAAAAATTGATATGCATAAAGATATAATGACATCTCGAACAAATCAATGGCATTATTTAGAGCAAAGATTAAGAAATCATGACAGTAGTTGTTTCTTTGACATACGTCTTTTTAATAAAAAAAACTATCTTGCAAAAAAAAAATACATATGTAAATTTATATTATTTTCTAACCTTGAGGAATATGCAAAATCAGGACAGTAACTGCTGAAATAAGATCACTTAAAAAATATTTGCGCAAAGGATAGTTTGGTAGCCACTGAAGAATTGGTAATCGTTGTTGAAAAAATGAGACAAGACACAACATGGAACACATGCAAGAATTTTTCATCCTTTGTGCTACCTAAAAATAAACAAATTATAAATGTTACTATTTCTCTTCTTTCATAGTTAAAGTCATATGTTACAACTTACTGGGAGCTTGACTCCTTATGTAATGTTCCTATTACTTCCCCTTTTAATTAACACTAACAATATTTCAAAATTCATTTTTTCCATATTCAGCCCATGCAGTTTGTTACTCAATAAATTAATGTTTTGTTTTTTGTCATATCATTTGTCCTATTGTTAGGATAATACTTCTAGTATATTTTACAAAGCCATGCAAGTTCCTGAAAATTTTGAATTGCAGAAGTCTAACACATACACACAGCAAATCCAAACCTGTGATAAATGAAATTTAAATGAACAAAACAAGCCCAAAAAAAATTAAAGATGCTGCATAAATTAAAAGGATCCCCTGGGTACAGACTATAATGTGGGATATAAAATATTCCCTGGGTTTTGGAGGTGACTGCGGAAGTAGGACCCACATCATGGTGGGGATACACAGTCTATCAGTCCTAACCTCCATTCGCCAGTCACACATAAAGAAATTCATAAAAAAAATAAATCAAATCATAAAAAGAAATACAAGTTAAAAGAGTGAGATGTGGGTGCTCAAGCCCACAGTGTCTCACAACCTTCACTGCCTGCAGACAGTTGTGGGAAGGTGACTGCTCTCCAAAGTATAATTAATATAAGTCCCAACCACCACCCATTAAGTCCACTGTAACTACCAATTTTCAGACTTTACATGAGCCTTTATATGTGATTAGGTATTCATCTGCATAAAAGTACTGCAAAGTTGTTTAATCGACCTTATTAAAAACTAAAAATATTTATCAGAAACTTCTAGTAAAAACTTCTTAATTTTTACTTTTTTATATTTATTACAAAATATTCTTATAATTTTATTTAGAGTTTGTTTATCAAATCCATTGAATATTAATTTTTGCATGAATATTTCAACATTAATGCTGAAGTATTGTAACTTATTAAAAATTTTATGAAATTTTAATCTGAGAAACCACCAGATAGTGGTTGAGAGAGAGGAAAGGTCAATAATGGTACACCAGTCCCAGATCTTTTGGGGGACAACAAAAAGACAAGAATAAAAATTTTAAAGATGGGCAAAAGACCCTCTCAAAGGTTCTTGTGCCCAAAAGATCTGATTCAGTGGCCTTGAGATGCAAAAGACATTGAGCACTAGAATGAAGAGGAAAAAAAATAGGAAAAGAGGACAGAGGAAGAATAGATGAGAAGTGAAAAGAAAGGCTGTATGTAAGAACTTGAATGACCCACTGGTCAGCCACAAAAGGGGTCCAAAGGTCTACAAACAGAAACATTGGGTAGCCTTGGCCCGAGTCTCCAAGGCATTAGAGACACCCCTAAAGACTTTAAGGTGAAGAAAAGGAGCCAGACAAAGTCTTAGAGGTAAGAATGGAGAAAATGAGTGGTAGAAAAGTGTTAGGACCCAAAAGGATTTCCAACAGAGGAACCAAGTAGGCAGAGACAAGGAAGAAAACAAGACTCTGGCCAAAGTTTTGAAAATGACCAACAGTAGATCCCCAGAAAAACTATTGTGATCATAGTATAGGGCTTCAGATAAAAGAAGTAATGAAAGAGGTGGGTACAAAAATGGCGAAAACGGGGAAAATTTAGCACAACAGTGTTACTGGAGATAGGGGACATCCCCCCCCAGGAATTGAGAATTCAAGAAGAGAAAAGGAGAATGGTCATAAGCCATGGCAAAGGAATTCTGGAGTTGAAGAGGATGAGGCATTTGAGAGTGGGAATGAAGCTGATCCAGGAATATGTAAACATGAACACGTGTACCTGGAGAATGAAGAAAAACCATTTAATCCTCAGCATAAGAATCATATAGTATTGAATAGGAAGAATCAAAGGACAGTGGAGAAATTGAAAGCAAAGAACCAGAGAAATCAAATGCACAAAGAGATTTGGATGAGGAACACTGTCCTCAACAGGTACAGAGAAACTTAGTGCAAACCCAGGAGGTGGAAAGAGCTGATTCAATGTCGTCGTCCTCACGGTCAGGTTACAAAAGAGGAAAATATACTTCTGACAAAGGGAAGGGAAGACAAGACAAAAAAGGCATCAAAGAACCCATGACACAATGAACTATGGCTATAACATCTTCAACAGTCAACAATCCTACAGTGGCCACAGACAAAGTAGGGGTAATGTAGGGGAGGATGTGATAGTCACACTCACTTGAGAATTTGTGGGCATTTTAACAGTACTCAAGATTTTAAAAAATTTTTATCAGTTAGTTGGTGGCAATGCAACTTTAAATTGAAATTAAAACAAACTAAAAGCAAATCAATGAAAGCTACACTGTGAAAAAAAATGCAACACGAATTTGATTAAGTTTAAATTTAAAGAAAGGTGTCTAATAAAGACAGGGCTAAGGATGAGAATAAAGTTAATTTCGAATGCAAGTGCTTATAAGGATCTACTATGCACGAAGAATGTGTAACACTGCAGTTGGTGAAGGACTATTGTTGCACAATGATTACATCATGTGCTAGTGTAGTTCAGAATATAACTTATCTTAGGTGGGAAATAGCTAAAGGCTAGTGGCTACACAGAATCTCAAGGACAGATGCACTGCGAGAGAGAAAATTCCAATCTTTTTTTTTTTATGATTATGGTTGTGTTTACCATTTATTATGTCTCTTTATTGTTTAGTTTAACTGTGAATTTTTAGCTTCATTAAAATACTAACTCACCTTCAACATAATCATTTGTATTTTGAGTAAATATCTATGTGTGTATGATGAAACTGACACCAGTTTACCCAGCAGTGACGTACAGATACTACTACTACTTTGTAAATAAATACTCTGCCAGAAACTTCACTAAGAGAGGGAGAGTCAGGAGATAGTTAGTGAATTGTTGCTGTTTATCACTCAATATTGTTATTGATATTGAAAGGTATTGTTGGAATTTTTGTTTTTGCTGTATTTTTTTAATTAGATTTTTCTTTCTGGTTCTTTTTCCCAATTTCATTTTTGCTGACTTATTAATATTTATGGTAAAGTGTTTATTAATATCAGTGTGAAGTCCTGGCCAGGCACTTGTTTATTAACTGTGTTTTGATGTTGTTATTGTTGAATATTTTTTGGTGTTGTTGAATACTGACTGTAGCAGGTTGTTCACTGTAGACTGTTACAGCACAAGGAATAGTTACTATGTATAGAGGTAAGTTTCTCCTTTCGGAATAGCTTATTTCTGAAAAAACAAAAAAAGCAATTATGTTTACACTTTCAAGAAGAACTTAAAATCATTACTTTTAATAACATTTGTATAAAGTCAGAACACAATATAAACAAATATTTATCTGTATTTATTCATGCTTGAATGTTTCAGACATTGGTCAAACAAATAACATATTAAGTAAATTAATGGAAATAACAGGTTATCTGAATGAAAAATAAATCTCAGTTTAAACACTTTCATTAATGGAGCAACCAGTTATTTACCTTTTTGTTAAAGTCTGATTTACATAGACTCATCAACAGAATAGCCAGTAACTGACCTTTATGATCAATTTAATCAAAGGTAAATGTAAATCAATTAACAGAACAATCATGTTTTGTGTACTTACCCTTGTGAGTGATAATATTTTCAAAAGATCGATTATTGGAATAACCAGTTAATATCTTTGTAATTAATCTAAGTTAAGACATATGAACTAACATAAAAACCAGTCAATGACCTTTAGATCAATTAACAGAATAACCAGTTAATATCTTTGTAATTATATATGTTTAAACAAATTAACTGACTGTATGCAGGGTCAGTCCAATGGATGAAATCCATATTGGAGAAGAAATGTTGATTAAAGTTCTGAATTTACCATGTGTATCTACATGAAATGTGACAAGCTTTTAGTAAAATGTACAACTCTTTGCACAAAAATTCAGATGTGTTACAAAGGTATTTGTACAGAAGATGCATCTGTGAATTGAAAACATTAGTCAGACTCTGACAGGTTGGAGTGCAAGGTGATGTTCACGTGAAGACGAAAGGCAAAAGACTTTCGAAACGTCGTCCTCTACATTTGTGTCTCTACAACAGGCACTATTCATCACGAATACTCTGTCTAAACAATCTATCAAAGAATATAAAATACTTTTTCTATTTTACTTTTTGTATTTGCATAACATCTATGACCTCTGAAATACATATCTATAGTTTATCAGTATTCCTGTATATTGTACTTGATATTTACTCTTCTTTACTATTAACTGTCACTAAATCAGCAACGTAAGGTAAAATGAATAGTTGATAACTAACACAAATACGTAATACTATGTTGAATATTACTCTGTAAAAGATTTTTGCATGTGCACTTTGACTCCCACTGGTGCACATAGGGTTAACTAGAATAATTACCAATTAATGACCTTTATTATCAGTTTCATCAAAGATACACAGAGATGAATTAACAGATAAATCACGTTTCATGTACTCATTTCTTTTTTACAATTTTTCTCAGTCTAGATAGATAAAGAGATAACTAGTTATCCACACACATATTTATAATCATCAATTTTAATTTAGACAAGCCATTAAAGGAAAACCATTGACATATTCATCTAATCTTTGTCAATTCAACTGCTACAATGCAATATACTTGCCTTGTTGACTAACTTTGGTTTATAAATTTCACCTGTAGAAAATCTTTCTTCCACATCTTGCTGATTTAAGGTTTGTCTTTGAATGACAATTTGAACTTTTCTTCTATTGGTGGTGCTATTTACAGAAGTTTGACTTGATGTTGATTCAGTCTGACCCTTAAAAACCACCACTTCCACCTCCTCTTCATGGCCAACCAAGGAGTGGGGCATGTCACCATTTTCATTATTCATGCTGAAGCATTCAGTTTAATAGGACATTTTTATTATCTAAATAACACACTTTTAATTATACTACATTATCAAATTAATTCCACAAAAATAGAGAATGTTTAATATTATACAAATTATGTGAATTTTTAATATAATAATAAGACTGAAATTGAAAATGAGGTGGTTTGTAATGTACAGATTAAAATATTATGCTTCTTAACATTGCTTAATTTAGTGATTCCAAAGGGATAAATTAAATGGGTGCTACTATAGCGTGTGATCCACAAAGATAGTAACACTAACAAGTGCAGTCTATACAGATACTATCATCATCATCACCATTTAACTTTCATTTATTTGCAATTGTTACCATTTATCATAAATAACACTTTTAACCTAATAAAAAAAAATACTAAAAAAAAGGAACTAATACTAATAGAGTAGAAAATACCATAACGTTTTGGGGGCAGATATAATCGGAATGAAACAAGTTCCAACAATCAAGACTAGCACAATGATAACCTAAATTTAAGGTACTCTTTTGGAACACACAACTTATTTAATTATTATTATTTGGTGAACAAAAACGTGGATAGATATAAATTATTTAGCAAGAAATTATGTTTTAGTAAATCATTAAAATGGTGATGATGATAGTATCTGTGTAGACTGCACACTATAGTGTAAATATCTTTGTAGACCACACAGTATAGTAGCACCAATTAAATGTATGTAAAATGTACTAAAGAAATAGAACAAAGTGTTCTACATGTAAACACACTACTAAAGTGGCTACAAATCATAATTTTCTAATAAAAATAATTATTTACAGTTACTTTAAAAGTCCTGAAAAAAATGCAGTAAACCTGTATAGAAATTTTAAAAAATATCTTCAGAAAATTGAATGAATATTGAATTATAAAAGTTAATAAATAAGCATTAAAGAAGATAAAATTAATACATAAGTTGAAAATTAAATGAGAAAAGTTTTGTTTTTACAGTAACATTAAGTGTATACGAGCGAGCGTGTGAATGTTACTCAAAAAAAAGGTGAAACAACCATGAATGGATCGATTCATCTGATAATTATCCACATTGAATAAAGACAGCTTATTTAATCACATGTGGTTGTGTCAAGAAATTTAACTTTAGATCAAGTTTCCAAAAACACATCCATAACTTGCTTACAATGGTGGCTTTGTATAAATAGTCATGTGATTTTCATCAGAATAGAAGAATGTGATCTGTATTTGGCAGGTGATTCTTCAAATAAACTTTAGAAGAAACATGTATAATGACTAACCATACATATCAAATTCACATTGAGGTACAGAGAAACCAGAACAATCTAACACTTTCACTGTTTCTGATTGGGACAAAAAATTAAAAATAAAAACTGAGACAGTCCTAGATTAACTGGGATGTGTAGTAATCTTAATCCTTACAGGGTAAAAAACTACTATCCTAAAAGAAGTGTTCTCCAACCTTAGGTTTGTGAGAGAAATGTTAAGAAAGTAAATACAGATACAGCTGTAAGTAGAGTCATATTCAAGTAGATATCAGGTGGAAATAAGATTGTATATAGAGCTTAAAAATGGTAAAAATGGCTATGTGAGCTTGGAGGAGGCACTAACCCCAACTATATCTATGCAGCCAATCCCACCCTTGCAAAAGAGCCTATTCATAACCCAAATGCTGATAATGCAGAACATATAGTCACAAGTGTTAGACAGAGCATATCAACAGGGCTAACAACCACTGTCCTGTCATTTTATGGTAAAATTGACAAGGATATAGAAAGTTTCTATGAAGTAGATGAAGCAGCTGGGATATCACACTGGTCAGACGTGCAAAAGGTGAATATGTGAAGCTTAAGTACGTCATGTGAAGCTGAAAGAGTCATTAAGGTTTATGATGAGTTACAAGTAACAAATGATTTTAAAAATTACATCAGAGGTTGACAGATGAGCTTAGACATAAGAAAACTTCTAACATTATACTCAAACTGATTAACATGCATATTCAGTAATGCTGGGAATCAATCTGTGTCTTTGAGCATAAGTTGCAGTAACTAGGAAGTAGGTTATGAAGGACTTATAATCACTCAAATGAAGTTATTATTCAGAACACAATAAATCATTAAAAAGGACTAGCTAGTAGCCTCATGTGATTGAATGTTAAAAAAGCCAAGTAGAGTTAAAATATGTTGTAACTAGAAAAGAGATCAGAGAAAAATAAGTATAAATCAAACCAATATTAGATACATTCTTTCATCAAAAACACATCTAAAATTAAACTAGGTATTCCTGATCACCTGAAGTATATCAACATTTTAAAGCAAGGTCACCTTACTAAGTATTGACCTGTTATTGCATACTATAAAGTACCTTCCACAGGTATATTGAAAAGCTGTATGCTGACATAGATGTGAGAAACACACACACACACACACATAAAAGTTACAGGTGTGGAATGTGCATAGAGATAGAGCCATTCAAAGGCATAGAATCTGACTCTCGTGTGCATGTAGCAGAAAAACTAAGGCTCAAACAGCTGTTCAGCAAAGCTTCCAGAAACGTAAAAAATGATAAGAAGGTAAAACTAGTTCCTAAGCAATAATAAGCTAGTATGGAGAGTAATAGTATCAAATGAGAAGAAAAGCTAACAAAAACAGTAGTAGATTTAAGAAAAGTAAGAAATTTAGGGTAGGAGAAAACAATGTAAAAGTTAAAAGAAACAAGGGCAGAGAAAAAATAAAAGAGGCTACATAAATAGATAAAACTAACAATGTCAGTTAGAAGAAACTACATCCAAGATAATTGTACCTAGACGTCTAAAAAGTTAATTCTATAACACGCTAGTTTCTTGGTAGCACAATTAGCTAATAAAAAACAATAGTATAAGCAAGAGAAAAGATATAAAAGAAATTATGTGAATCTTATTTAGAATATCAAAAATGAAAGATTAGTCTACATCTGCAAAATGCACCATTAAATAATATACCAACACTAATAGCCCTATTTCAAATTATCATACTGAACATATTAGGCCCCTTACTCATTAGTTATGTTAGAAACCAGTATACTTTAGTTTGTTTGACAAGGTACCTCAAGCAATGAGCTTAGCAGATTAAAAATGTAAAAAAAGATTGCTAAAGCTTTTGTAAATCAGGTGTTAGAAAGACATGGAATTCTACAATTGAAAGACATTTCTAAATAGCTGGGAATAACAAAAATAAAAACCATCATATATCATTCATTAGCAAATGGATTGGTAAAAGGGTTTACCAAGACATTATTAGACATGACATCACATTACTGTGATACATAACTTGGGCCAAACAAATGCCATTATTCACCTATAGAAGTACAGATAATGAGTCAACCCAAGAAAGACCCTACTTCTATTAAGTGGATGAGATGTGATCTATCTATGCAGGAAATATTGGCACTTAAAGCCATCATCTATGCTGTATGTGAAGACTATAAAGCTAAGATACTTAAACTAATAAAAATTCCATGTGATTTGACAAATACAAACTGAACACATGCTGTTGAAGAAAGAGAGGCATGCAAATAAGACAGCTAAAGTATGTAACATAAGAATAAACTATAAGGTACTACTGTACACTTTCAATACTTAACAGAGGCAACACAAAGAAACTGGGAAAACTAAGAAAGGTCCCTCTAGGGTAGCTAAACAACCACCATCAAGGTGAAGAAAATATCTGGCAAGGATAGACAATTAATAACAAACAAAAGAAAAATAAAAGAAATGAATCTCATTAAGCTCCACTAAATAGCAAAACTGAGCACAACGTAGACAGAAACAAACAACCCAGATAGTGAAGAGCAAATAACAGATCTTACATCAGATGATAATGAAGTACATACATTGTATAGATAACTTGGTAATAACAACAGAAGAAGAAACAAGATTTCAAGGACCACAAGTGGAATTTACAACACAGTTAGCTTGAAAACAAGCACAACACTATCACACCAGAACACAATGCTCCATGTAGGAGTAGCCTTTGTTATAACTTACATCAACATAGTTTTAACCCAGAAGTCCAATGTTACACACAAATTAGAAACCATATAAAAATTAGAAAGTGTAGTTGAATAGATCCTAGAGAAATTAGTATCACATGAATCAGGACCTAGAAATTTATCACTTCTATAGAATAATAAACAGCCATTTGACTCATCTAAGCTACTTCTACTTCTATCTACATAAAGAAAACTTGTCTTATTCAGTTTCCTTTCCAAAGGAAAATAAAGAACTATTTGTCATCTGGGGTATCCCAAGTTCTATTATCACCTTTTTCCAAAATACATAAAGAAACCACATTTTCTTGTATCCAACCTTGACCTCTAAAATAGTCATCCAATCTCCTCTAAAACTCCTTCATTGTTGTAACTTCTAACATACCTGAAGGCAAGCTATTACATAGACCAGTGTTTCTCAACCCTTTTTCTGCTCAAGACACCCCCTACACATAGTTTACAATTTCCACAGCACCTCTAATATTTTATAACCTAGTTAATAGTGGCATAGCCTGGGAGTGAGGATCATAGAGATAGCAATATTTTGATAAAAACTTGCAGCACCCCTAGAAGAATTCCACTGCACCCTGACTGAGAAGCACTGATGTAGACTGACTGGCAGTGATTGCTGTATTAAATTAAAAGTAACACTTCCTTAACTGTGGGTTGTGTCCAGGTTTTTCCCATTTTAAGTTTGCATCCCCTAGTCTTCTTCCTACAAATGTTTTAAAATATTATCTGGATTTAATGATTGCACATCTATAATAATTTTTAAATCATCAATAATGTACCTGAAGCATATAATATACCTCTTCAGCAAAGATATTCCTAATTACAACCTTTCCTCATATAATACTCCTCCCAGTCTTGAAGCTCTTCTCTGAACTCTCTACAATAACTCATCATCATCCTTTTTTAAATAAGATGACCAATTGAGATCTGAACAATTCTTTATACCAGTGCTTCTCAACCTTTTCCAATATCATTTACTCCTACAAGTTTTCCCATAACAATTCACTCACCTCAGTTAAAAAAAAAGACAAAAAAATTACTAAATTAAAATGCAAAATTCTTTATTATGACTTAAATATACATGAAACTACAACTACAATGGATACAACAAAAAAATAAATGAATTTATTAAACTGCAACTACAATGATACTTGACTGTAACACATAACAGGTAAGATTTTCTTCATGGTGAAAGAAAACTAGTAAGACTCTTGGTGCTAGCTTTCACTCGCTACGTGGTAAATTTCCTCTGTGAAAGTACTACTATTAGTATTACTCAGGTACATGAGTATATACTTTAGTTCAAAACGTACTAGTTATAACAAAACCAACTTATGAAAAAAAATTAAAAAAGAAAGAAAGGGTGGGCATACACTTTTATATAAATATTTTTACTCTAATTTTAAGGTTGACAATAAGTATAAAGTAAAACTATATAAAGACAAAAACACAAAACTCTATAACAGTATAACTATAATTATAACCCGAACTCTAACGAAAACTGGACTTTTATTTGTAATGTCAGTTTTATAAAGCGCTCGGGTTATACTTATAAGGTTTTGTACTTTTGTCAGTTTAAAACTTTTAATACAAATAATACTTGTTTTTAACCTACGTGTTTTCCTTACAACATACTACTCAGAACTCTACACCACAGTGAAAAACGGATCACTTTTACTCTAATAGTAATATTGTAACTAAAGGCTAACCCGTAGTAACCGTAATACTAATTACCATCAAGTTCTGACTATCGCCCAGTAACGACTTTTTAAGTCCCTTATCTAGAAGGCAAAAATATTATTACCTTATTTCATTATTAATCACATCCCACACAACATTCTCAATTACATTTCAACCCTACAACTTTTACAAGTTAAACAGGGATCCGTAACTTTTTTAAATAAATTAACTTACTTCAATTTCAGATGCTATCTACTTCATTTATCCAGTCTGATTTAACGCATATTATAATTCCAAGCAGTGGTACTGGTAGTGGTGTGATGGTGATAAATAAGGTTAGGTTAAAAGTAATAAAACTAGGATTGTAAACAGTATTCTTCACTTCCTTTTTTTTTTTTTTTGCGAGTTATGGGGGTGCCATCAGCAGATGATATGCCATTTAGCATGAAGGAGACTTCACTTCCTAAAATAAGAACAGTGGACTTATTCCCCACCTGTATCTATACTGTTACGTCTCCGTTTGGAACGAAGTTACGGAAAATCAATTAACAAACGAAACTTTAACGACACAAGTCTTTACTTAATAAAACTGGTTTATTCTTTCGAATATAACTCTGCGATACACTTAATCTCAATACTCGCGCTAAAACAACACTGTAACGAACGAACGTTAATTTCAACAATACCGTGTGACTGCAGTTCAATACTCACTATCTATACACACATTACATTACCTTCTTTTATATACCAGCGTACCCTATTTCTAGTAAGAACTTGAACATTCGTCAAAGAAACGTTGCGTTCTAGAAACGTTGCGTCACAGTGTCATGTGACTCGCTGACGCAACAATACATTCTTACAATTCATGC
>NW_013667559.1:53875-55910 GCF_000517525.1 Limulus polyphemus
CGAATATAACTCTGCGATACACTTAATCTCAATACTCGCGCTAAAACAACACTGTAACGAACGAACGTTATCTTCAACAATACCGTGTGACTGCAGTTCAATTACTCATTATCTACACACACATTACCTTCCCCGCTTTTATACCAGCGTAACCTATTTCTAGTAAGACCTTGAACATTCGACAAAGTACATGATAGTTCTAGAAACGTTGCGTCACAGTGTCATGTGACTCGCTGACGCAACTATACTATTATTCTGCTTGTTTGTATGTACGACCGTTACGTTTTCTGACCGAAAACCCTGCTGGGTAACTAAAAAAATAATTATGTCGCAATGGTAAATCCGATAGCATTGCTGCTTGGACACGTGATAGAACATATTTTTTGTCAGTTATGTTTACAATATGAAAGAAATCGATGAAGTAGTTTTAGAGAAATATAATCTTTAATTTATTTTTGTTGACCTGCAGGACGTGGACCCAGTTCCAGACCTCAAAATATATAAGCTGGACCCGTGGAAATTCCACGGATATTGACAACTAAGATAGTTAAATATAGTTTTGTTAAAGTAATTTATTACATATGGAATGCATCTATATTAACTAGCAATAGCATGCAAAGGCAAATGAAACAATTTTGGCTCAACAACTAATTAGAATAAAAAAAAAAACAATATACAAATAAGAAAAAAATATTAAATAAAGCTTCAAGTTGCTTCCAGGAAAATATGTATATCATTACAATGTCATTACAATTATATATTTTAATTGCAGAAATATATATGAGAGAGTAATGATGATATCTAAGTTGTCAACACCCGTGGAAATTCCACGGGTCCAGCCAGTCTATATTAAATGCAGTGCTCCCAAAAAGGGAGCGGGCACAGCTGTGGCAAAAGTCCCAGACCCCGAACTCTTAGGGTCCCGAAATAAAAGGAGTGAAAATTTGAGATTTTTTAAAATATTAAATTTTTCTAAATTTATAATTTTTTTTAAATATACATAATTAAAAACCGCTCTCGAAGAAAATTCAGATCTTCACTAAGGTTGACGTGTTTCGCAAGTTTCGTTTTCTCTCAGTTTCTCTGCATTTTCAGCATTTGTTTTGCAATATGAATATTTAAAATATATATAAACCTGATGCTACTAATCTTTTAAAATCACTGTGCTTGACAACACTATTAAATGTTCCTAAAGTACTTAAATAGTAGTATTTGGTATATTAGTGTGTTTATAAAACAGTTAAATAGTATTTCAATCAATTTCATATGAAGCGTTTTTAGAAAACCTATTTCCCTTCCCCAGGCCTGGAAATATTTTATAGGTGGGCCTGACCATATGATCAGTGTAACTGTACAGCGTATTCTATAGGCTTGCGATTCTCAAATTTTAGGCAATACTCAAATTCAGTTCTAGTTTTCCGTCCTGGTTGTGCACCTAAAAGTTGATTTTTTTATTATTTGTGCTAATTCTTTAATAATGGCATCGAATATATAAATAAAAGTTCTATTTTTCACCGACACATTTAACACACTTTTTTTTTTACATTAATTTGATTTTAATAGTTACTCTTCCCAACAGTTGTGCAATTTTTGTAACTCCTCTCGAACTATATTTACAGCCTATAAACACGTGTTAATATTTAATAACATCACAAACAAAATGCGGTGAAGATAATGAATACGTATTTCCGATACCTGTGGCGGGCACAGCACCGATAGACCATTGTATAGCTTTGTGCTTAACTACAGACAAACAACGTAATGAATATGTATATTAGTTAACATGAATATACCCTTGACTATTGTATTACCCGTAGAAAACAATTTTTATCATAACATTAAATGACAACAGACAGTGTATATGACAGATTTTCTATAATGATTCTCTCTCTTTTTTTTTTTCAGAGCATATACATCAGTACAGAATACGTACAGGAATATCTTAGAGATCTTATAAATAAATAAAAATTTTATTTTCGGATAAGAAAAAGTTTTTCGTTTAATTATTGTCCAAACATATCACTCATATGGCTTT
>NW_013667559.1:56838-63264 GCF_000517525.1 Limulus polyphemus
TATTTTCAATCATTAACCCAATAATATCGAACGAATTTTGACCAACCCAGAAGGCTTAGGTTAATCTTAAATATAGTAAGATAACAACACAGAATAATAATAAATATAAATGATATTATAAAAATCAACAGCAAATATAGTAAATGCTTTAATCAACACTGTACCCGCGCTGTGTTAAAAATCTTCCTTGTTTAGGCCGATGCGCAACCAAGAACTACCTCACCCTGGTAAAATCAGCTTAGTAGATTTAGGTTAGCCCTAAATTCATAAACTAAGCTAACAAAATGAAATATTCTCTATAATAATAAATTAATAATTATTAGTTTAATAATGATAAATATAGTAATCAATACTGTTAATGTAAGTAACCTTAAAGAAAGGACAAGATATTCTCAGGTTCACTGATTTCCCTCAGAGTAGACGAGTAGGATCCAGAAACAGGAGAACCTTTTGATACTCCACTGTGGGATATAGATCTGACCCTCCTTGAGCCAGATACAAAGAAAGAGACTGAGCGCCCGGACTTACAACGCTATAAAGCGGCTTTCGATACCCATGGTGGGCAGAGCACTGATAGCCCATTGTGTAGCTTTGTGCTTAACTTCAAAACAAACAGACTGCACACCAAATTGTACAAATCACAATCTACATCATCGAAACAGACAATATAGTTAAAAATAAAATAAATTAAAAATTACTTTATTAATTCATACATATACCGTGAAGAACTGGTGAAGGAGAGAGACCTTATTAAATCTAAACCTCTCTCAGCAGTTCAGGTTTGTAGCTAATTTGCGAACCAGAAGTGTAATAAAATAGAGAACAGTTAAAAAAACAAGGCTAAAAACAACATTGACGTTTAAAGTTAAACTTTGAACACTAACATTCTGCACAAGTCGATCAGTTGAAAACTTACTAAGAACTAGCTATACCTCAGCTAATCTCATGCTCAAAAACGAATGTCAAATTTCCTAAAAATCTGAATAACAAAGAAAATCACAATAATATACACAAACTCTCTCTCTCTCTCGGCGCTCATGCCGTACACATGAACTGAAAGCCACTTTCAAGTCAAACAAGAGGGTTTTAAGCTCCCAAGTTATCACCCTGTTTAGCATAAGGAACAATCACTGCGGTTACCTATAACGTAACATGTTACAGTAATCCTTTCTAATGGGAGACACTGTGACATCCTTGATGACTCATCCAAATCCTGTGAATAGCTAAAGTGAGAGAAATTTGGTGGCTCTTTCTTACCAGGTGTTCTAAAGTGAAACAAAAATATTTGAAAATTTCACATGTTAACTAAGGGGTAGAAAACGTATGGTACCTTCCTGTACCACAATACTCATGAAAACTGCCACTATCGAAACAGCGTCTTCACTCTCAGAGCACGTACGAAACTCGTGTCACTGATACTAGGCTGCAGGCATCACCCGCTCTAAAATTATAACCTAGTTTTAAAACCAACTAATGAATTGTTAATGTCAACCTAAAGTGCAAAATGCCTTTGTTATTGAATAAATCTTCTTACCTACTTTTATTGTTTTCATTGATTTGGAGTAATTCCACCCTCGAGAATCAAAATTATATATACTTTCATTATTTGAAATAACGCAAGTACACTGAGGTAGTAGAAATAGTTTCTTAGATTTTACAACCTGTGGTGCTATCTAGTGTTTTAAATCAACTAAATCAAACTCCAAATTCTACATCGATTATTATATATATTCAAAGTCATATAACCGAAATTATTTTACTTCCCACATTACTCATTGATAAATATTATCAACAAATGTCACTTAAACTTATATCATGCAAACCAAACTCGGAGAGCCTATGATTTCATTATTTTCAATAAATAACTTATATTAAACCGTCAACAACACATACCTCCAACTCATTACTTCAATCATTCTTATAATGGAACAAAAGGCCCGAAGAACAGAGCACAATTTTGTCTTTTTGTGGCAACGAGACGCGAACAAGTTACAGATAGTATGTATTTTACTAATAATCTGGCGTCTTGTGTGTGTGGCGTAACAAAAATGTTTGTTTCGGTGGGTATTCTGAATATAGTATTTGTTTATTTTTTGCATGCATATATCAAATTCAGGTTCTGTTTTCTTTTGTTTTTGTTGGTCCGATAAAAATATTTATTCATCCGTGTTTTTAATCAAAGAATTATTGTCACAAATGTATGTAAAATATACGTTTTGCTTCAATTTTGAATTATAATTACATGTCATGGCGCCGCGATTGCAAATATTGAGCATTCTGACATCCATTATACAATAAAAACAAAACTGAAACCGAAACAGTCTTACGAAGCAGTTTTTCTTTAGGTAGCAAATTTTTGCATCGTGTCAATCTTAAATGTAAAAAGAAAAAAAAAAAACGAGTATACATATTTAACACGAAGATCTGACATCCGACTTTCAACAAATCGAGGCTTATAATTCCTTGTCCATTACTAATTACGAAATATCCACTGCATAGTTAGAAACTTGGCAAACTAACTGGCTGATAATAAAGTTGAAGTTTACCCTAATTGATCTCTTATGTTTTTATTTGTTATGAAAGATTACTAGGTTTAATAAACATTTAAATAGACTTAAGTTTGTCACATATCTACACACCACTTGCATCTAGAATATATCGACAATATAAGTACTTTCGCACTTAATATCGAAAAGAACCAAACATATTTTTACAAGCTTGTCACAAAGAAAGTTGTTACATCAATAAAAATATATTCTTTACGATACTGTAGTTGGCCATCACACAAAATATAATATAATAATATATAAGTGAATTCTGACTCCGGTAAATCGTTGTTTTAAGGTTCCGTGGATTGCGTCCCCATACAGCAAAAAATGAAAAATATAAATCGTGTTCCGCACTTTGACCCGTGGATGCGTTATAATATTGACGGTCAAATCTCACTATCCTCTCTAACAGAAGTTGACGGTGGGTTGTATTGACTTGTTGCTTTCGCTCAAGTCTGTCACTTCATATTAGGGATGTTTAGAGAAGATTTTTTTGCTGTTGTTGTTGTTAAGCACAAAGCTCTGCAATGGGTTTCTGTGTTGAGCCCACCAGGAAGTATCGAAACTCGTTTTTTTTAAATTATAAGCTTCAGACTTACCGCTGCGTCCTCGGTGGGACAGTGGTGAGTTTACAACGCTAAAATCCGGGTTAGATTTCCCGCGGTGGACACAGCAGATAGCTCAACGTGGCTTTATTCTGAAACAAACAATGGCTTACCGCTGTGCCAATGAGGGTCCTGGAGAGGATACCACTCGTATACCTTTGCGTGAAATTCAACAAAGAAACATTGTGGTGTTTTGCACGTAAGTATATATGATTAATACGTGATTTTAACCTATTAATAAAATATATGGTACTAAGTTGAGGTATAAACTTGTCTAGTCGCGTTTCACAACAATAAGTACAAACAACAACAGCAGTACACCTACGGACTTACAATGCTAAAATCCGGGATTTGGTTCCCCTTGGGGATACAGCAGATAGCCCAATGTGGATTTGCTCTAAAACAAACAAACTAATAACAAAATTACAAGGACTTTATCCTTTTTCTTACAAAAATATAAGCAACATTAATTATACATTTCACACGTTCTTCATGCGCTGCTTATTGAAACTCTTGTTAACAAATAAAGAGGTTATGTTAGTGACTGTCAGGGAGGGATTGGTCATAACATAGGTCGGTGTAATCACTGGGCTGGTCAGTCGAACTATTGACAGATATATACAACAATAAGTAATATAATAAAATATAATAATCTTCTTGTTTTCAAACTTCTTGCACTCGTCCAGTAAAGTATAAATTTCTAATTTTTAATCTCTGAATACAATTGTTACTTAATTCTAAGTCTTACATACACACCCTCAAAAGGTTTCGGCCGGTTCAATAACTAAGTCATAGGGCCGCTTCATCCCCCTCCCCTCCCAATCTACCCTTAGTGACTCCATTTCGATATCAGTGGAACCAGAATAAGTCGTTTGTGAAATATAAACAAAGATGCTATTTCGAATACTGATGTCAGCAGCAAAAGAGAAAAATAAGTGATATTTATGCTACTGTACTAAGAGCAGTATAACAGATTATACTAAGAATTGGAGTTCGTAGCTGGGCGAATCGCGATCTTGGAACTTACGTTGTCGGTTTTATGAATCTTGCCCGACGTGGCCAGATGGTTAGAGCGCTCGACTAGCAACCTGCGGGTCGCGAGTTCGAATCCCCGCCACACCAAACATCCTCACCCTTTCAGCCGTGTGAGCGTTATAATGTGACGGTCAATCCCACTATTCGTTGGTAAAAAAGTAGCCCAAGTGTTGGCGGTGGGTGGTGATGACTAGCTGCCTTCCCTCTAGTTTTACACTGCTCAATTATGGACGACTAGCGCAGATAGCCCTCGTATAGCTTTGCGCGAAATTCATAACAAACCAAACTTTATAAATATTATTAAGATAATTGTGTATTAACATTGCCCGTGGTGGGCAGAGCACAGATAGCCCATTGTATAGCTTTGTGCTTAATTACAAACAAAGAAAATTTGAAATTCAATTTAGTAAACAACAACCGAGGTTGAACAAGATTTAGAACACACTTATTTCACCAACTCTGCCAAACCTTCAGTGTGTCTCGAAATTTACGATATATCTACATTGATTCCCCACTTTCAAATTTTAACTTGCTTTATAAATAAGATCGGAATTATCTGTATTAAAAACCTTTTTTCTAACAGAGTTGCTTGACTAAGTACTATACTCATATGATAATAAAAACAATTCAAGATATAGAATATAGATATGTTTACAAAAAAGTCAATCGTGGTACTTTGAACTGAGCGCTTGGTTGATATCGAAACATCAGCAGTTACATCTACAACCTTGCAAGAAGAAAACGGAGAGAAAATAAACATCGCGCACGCTGACAGACAACGAAAATTTGATCCATTACGAAGTATTGCGCTGATATTTGGTCGTGTCAATGGCGCAGACAGCCCTCGTGTAGCTTTGCAAACAAACAACCCAAAGACAATATTCATTAGTTTTAATTTAGGAGTAAAGGCGTAATAGACAAGTCGTATTTTTTACGAAAATTTGAGGATATTTTCTGGTGATGTACCGTTATTTATCCTAGCGTATTTTGCTGGTTGTCATACTTTATTTGTAATTTGGCTAACATGATTCTTCCACGTTAAATTCGAATCATATCAAAGTCCAAGAAATTATGCTGATGGGGCGGTATGGAGAAGAGTTCCGTTTTAGAATAGTTCTGGTTTATGTCTATGCGTTTTAATCTTTTTTTGATGATAATACCATTTGTTTTTGGTAATATTCCACTACTTGATTAAGAACTGGTTGTAAATTGGTGGCTGCTGTTGAGGGGATTGTGAAACTCTTCCAAATCGTCACATCATCTGCGGATTGAGATGTTACACAAAAATTGATCCTTTACGTTGGTTTGGTTTGAATTTCGAGCAAAGTTTCCCGAGGGCTATCTGCGCAAGCCATCCTTAATTTAGCAGTGGTAGAATAGATGGAAGGCAGCTATTCAACACTATCCACTGCCAACTCTTGGTCTACTCTTTTACCAACAAATAATGGGATTAACTGTCACGGCTGAAATGCCTTGACCACCATGCCATGTCAGGCTTTGATCCTTTTCCACCACAAGTTATGTCATTACGATAATTGTTTTTGAAAAATATGCAACAACTTCTGTCAAACTCTTTACTTCAATTTTTATCATAAACAATTAATTTCCTTGAATAAAATGATTTAGCTGAATGTCATATTATGCATATTTTAAAAAATATATCGTCAGTGTTTTACCTAAGTTTAGTAATTGTTCGTCCGTTTACATTTAAGTTATGCCAACGAATAATGTGATTGCCCGTCACTTTATAACACCCCCACGGCTGAAAGGGCGAGCATGTTTGGTGTGATGAGGATTCGAACCTCTTTAAGAGTTGTTCAAGTAAAAAAAAAATCTTTACTACTGAAATTTCGTGAGCCCGACTACCGCGAGTATCGAAACTCAATTTCTGGCGTTATAGAACCTCACACCTACCACTGAGCTATCGAGGGGCATAATAATTGTATTAACAAGTAGGCTTAGGTGGTCATGTAGCTAACTATTTGCTAACCATGACAACTATTGGTATCCATTACCACAACCTTAAGTAAGCACGCAGCGAGTACACCAGGGCCGGCATGGCCAGGTGGTCATGTAGCTAACTATTTGCTAACCATGACAACTATTGGTATCTATTACCACAACCTTAAGTAAGCACGTAGCGAGTACACCAGGGCCGGCATGGTCAGGTGGTCATGTAGCTAACTATTTGCTAACCATGACAACTATTGGTATCTATTACCACAACCTTAAGTAAG
>NW_013667559.1:64205-67094 GCF_000517525.1 Limulus polyphemus
GGCCCGGCATGGCCAGGTGGTCATGTAGCTAACTATTTGCTAACCATGACAACTATTGGTATCCATTACCACAACTTTAAGTAAGCACGTAGCGAGTACACCAGGGCCGGCATGGCCAGGTGGTCATGTAGCTAACTATTTGCTAACCATGACAACTATTGGTATCCATTACCACAACTTTAAGTAAGCACGCAGCGAGTACACCAGGGCCGGTATGGCCAGGTGGTTAGGGAGCTCGACTCGCAACCTGCGGGCCGCGGGTTCGAATCCCCGTCACACCAAACATGCTGGCCCTTTTAGCCGTGGGGGCGTTATAATGTAACGGTCAATCCCTCTGTTAGTTGGTAAAAGAGTAGCCCAAGAGTTGGCGGTGGGTGGTGATGACTAGCTACCTTCCCTCTAGTCTTACACTACTAAATTAGGGACGGCTAGCGCAGATAGCCCTCGTGTAGCTTTGCGCGAAATACGTAACAAACAGCGAGTACACCGTCGAGAGCTTTTAAGGTTATTTAACGACGTTACAGTTAAATTTAATATTACATATTTTTATAACATGTTGAAAACGTTAAGACTAAGAAGATCAAACCAGAAAATTATAATACCCATTGATTCGTGTATATAGCATTCGGTAAAAGTAATCTCCTTAAACAGTTTGGTTTGTTTCAAGTTAAGCACAAAGCTACACAATGGGTTATCTGTACTCTGCCCACCAAGGCTATCGAAACCCTGTTTTCTAGCGTTGTAATCTGAAAACATTGCCAGAGGGGGAGGGCAACCCCTTTAATAAACAGCCTTCTTTATCTTCTTCCGTTGAACTGTGGTCACATAAACCATTCTAGTGTCAAAAAGAGAAGCTTACTGATTCATTAGTTCTTCTCAGTAGTGATTAGATAAATTCAACTAAAAATAATAACTTTTGATGTTAAAATAAATAAGACATTGTTAACAAACCCCTGCTGTTGTTCTGATATGTAGTGGCTTAAAACTGATCAAAATTCCACTTCATCAACTTAATCCAGTTCGCACTGCAACAGTTGTTGTTCAAGTAATTGATGATATAAATAGCGCCTCAACTACTGTTCTCTCTAAATGACACCAAATGATGATGATGATGCTATTCTCTCTATACTTCTTATTTTGTCTTTCTCTTCCTTCTTTTCCTTCTCACTCATGCTCTCTATATTTTCCCTCACCCTTTTACCCATCTCTTGCTTCTTTTATTTGCCTCCTTGTTTCTTCTCTTGGCCAACGAGGGAGTTAACCCTCTAACAGCCTGCCAGTTCTCCCCCTCGTGCTGGAATAAAAGGACATCAAATGATGATTATGGTGTTATTCTGTCTATCTTATCCCAGCCGGCCTGATGAGCCCTACTGTTGAGAACTCTTGGGCCTTTTGGATTTTGTTTGATACACACTTTCAGATATGATGTCCACAGCGTAGATCAATATATTCAAACCCCAGTTACAACATTTCATATAAAATCTCTAAAGAAAACTTCTACTTCAAACAATTAAATCCAGAAAATCACAAGCTAAGACATTCAAGCCAACTTAGCCAGAGAGTCTGACTCTTCAGGCCGTCTCTGCAAATAGCTAGAAATGCCACCTTAAGACGTTCAACAAACGCTCAAAGAACTCCTAGACAAAGTTACCAAGGTCTCCATTTACTTTTAGTAGCAGAGTTCTAAAACATTTACCACTCTATGAAAAACTTAGAAATTTCCTTGCTTCTAATTCACTAATGAGATAAGTTCAACATTTAACCAAAGTAATCTGTCTGTCCATCTGTAACGCCGAATCAGCACCAAACCTGACACAGTAATATAAAAAGACATGAAGAAAGACAAGAGGGAGTGAATCCCCATCTAATTTCGGAAAAACTATCAAATCAACATAACTTCACACAGTGATACAGACTGAAATGAGGAAGGTCATATGGAGGGGGGGGGGGTGGAATCTCATATAATATATATATATATATAAGCGAAATTGTATGTTTGCCTGCCCGTTACCTCTTCGAAAACTATTCGACCAATCTTCACCAAAGCTGACATGGTGACTCCTACGGTCCCCAGAAGAAACATGAAGTGGTCAAAATTCCCACCAGGTTTCACACAGAAAAACGCAAGTTTGATTTTGCCAAACAATTTGCAACATATAACCTATTTTTATACTTTTCTCTAAACAGTGGGAAATTCTACTGTAAAAGAAATCTTCAAAGCTCATCAAACTTTATTGTGACGGAATCATTTCTCTAGGTTAATTTTGCTAATGATCAAATATGTCTCTATTTTTTAACGTGAGCCTGAATGTGTGTCTCACTTTTTTGTGGTGTTTTCAGGTTTATGTTTAAATATAATCATGATCACATCCATAGAGCACATCCATAGAGCTTCCACCCATAAAGTGGAGGTGTATAATGTACCAAAAAACTCTTCGTATAACACTACAATTCACTGAACAAGACTCAATACCTTATTGTAGAGTGGTTATCAGCAAGTTTAACCTCGAGTGATCTAAAACTTTTGAGGTTTAAGTTAAATCTAACATTAGAACGAGGAACTATTTTGTGTTTAAACACAGAATGGATGCGACGAACCGCTCGAACTTTATCTACGTGTATCAATTCTCTGGGTTTTAAAAAGACTGGTAGATGAAATCTTGTCACAATCTCGAAGTAGTCTGGGACAGGGCAAAGTTTATGTTTATTTATTTTATATTATTTTATTATTATTGATATATTTCTATTATTAATGTTTTGATTTACTCGTGTCTGTTTTTCCTGTAATATATTTATTTGTCTTATCTGTACCGTGCACACTTAGTGTTTTGCACTTTTTGCGTTTTTTACAATGATATATATTGTTTGTTTGTAATTAAGCACAAAGCT
>NW_013667559.1:68016-70948 GCF_000517525.1 Limulus polyphemus
CACAGATTGCGAGTCGAGCGTCTTCACCACCTGGCCATGCCGGGCCTAATTACCAAATGAACAAAACATGTCTAAATGACAACTTGTAATTCATACCATATCATGTCGTAAATACCTAATTAATATGAAAAAGGTCAGCATAATTATAATCCACAACACCATTGTTGTTACGTTGACAAAAAAGTAAGTTTTAAACATAAATTAGCAACGCAATAAATATTACAAGATATCTTACGTCTTCTGAGTACAATACGTCATTGAATTTATAAAATGTCTTTAAAGATAACAAAAAATATTCATTCCTTGCTTTTGAAAACATTTAAGTTACATGCAAGATATTAACAATCAAGAAATCCACCAACTTTAGTTTAAAAACAAAACAAATAAAACCCAGTCAGAATACCAACAGTCATATAGTTTTGGGGTATTTAAAATTTGACCATCCATTCCACCAAATACGCATTCACTGCCATCTATAGGTTAAAATATTGTTATTTTCTCTACAGCCCTTTAAATTGAGCTCCTATTAATCTTCTAATTGTGTTATAACGTTAATCTACACAAACTAAATCAAAAACATATATATAACGTTACAAAACAATTTAGTTTCCTCTTTTGGCTCTTTTTATTTTAAAGTTATGAAACCAATATTTCTTACTTTAAAAGAGGTCAATAGTCTGTTTTGCTTTTCTTTTGATTGGCACAGATGAATTATTAACAATTTTTTTTACATCTAGTTCGTCTGTTTTGACCACATGTATGTTTGTGTGTGTAGAAGAACAAATTGATTTTGACGTTGCTGAGATACTGTAGATTTAATAAACCCACTGAAGGACCGTTCTATTGTACAAGTTGTAATGGACAGTGTATCGAAAGATTTGGTCAACTTTACAGTCCCACATACAATTCCTTTGAGGATGGAATCCCTTATCAATACATTTCTAATGTCACATATTGATCTCACAGTGACTTTCCGATCGATGTAAATATCAATCAGTATTTTTAAAGGCAAAGCCAATCGATCTGAATCGATTCAAAGCGTCTCGACTAGTGGTCACACATTTAACCGTGTCCTGAACTGTTAGATTTAGAGTGTGTGTTACAATGTACCTGCCCCTGGGTTTCTGTAATCCAGATACACGTCCTGATGTGTTTACAGCTCAGTCGCAACATTATCCACTGCAAAATGTTCACAGTTATCCAATACATTGTTCACATGTAAACATAAACTCTGAAGAGGGATTGATGCAAATAGCAGATAGACATAAAGTTCCAGTTTCGCTATACTTCATGATGTGTGGATAATTGACATCTAGAAAGAGTGCATACTAGGAGTTGACTTCATGTGGAAACAAGGATGCGAAGTTAAATTAGCTTCAAATGATTTCTAGGTACATGATCAGGAAGTTCCTACGTACTACATGTTAATTACTAAACCAGAAGTTGAATTTCCAGTACCAGCAAGAAGGATGGTCATTGTACCACCAATAAGTGAAATACTCATACCAGGAGCTATTATCAATAAATCTACATCTCGAATTGTGGCAGAATAGAACCACACATTCTGGCATGTGCTGAGGGATTTGATGGTTGGAAGACCTTTCGTGAATATGAAAAATATAGATATTATACACGAATTTACACAGGAATGACTTAAGATTGCTTGTGATAAAGTAAAATGTCGCTATAGTATTAATGCCGATAAGACTAAGGTGATATAATATAGCTGAACAATTCCTGTTACAGTGAATGCCAAACTCCAAAGTTAGATAGGAACTGGAAAGGTTTGTACATGTAATGACAATAATCAATGGTGTGATTTAAAGAATCTAGAAGGACAGACAGTTAAAGCCAAAGATCATCCACCATGATTGTTTTTGGAAGTACATCAGTGACAGAACTACCAAATGGATAATTTTAGAGAGGAATTTGCCTGTGAAAAGCCAACCCGCTGAAGAGTCCAGGGTTCCTATCAATACCACTTCCAGAGGATTAACAAGAATAGAATTACCAGTGGATTCACTCGCCCACCTTCCTAGGAAGAACTTCCCGTGTGATAGGACAACCAGTGACAATAAGGACAAGAGGTCATCTAATATTCATACAATGAGCCTCAGAAAAGAAAAACACGAAAAAAAGGCTTGGTGAATGGACAGTTCGGTGTATTATATTATTTTAGTATTATTATTTTTCAAAGGACTTTACAATCCACGAAGGAGGTATGGTTGTAAGTAATGTTTTCAGTGTTTTAATTTAGGTGTTAGCTACATAACATTAACATCGAGAGACTTCGACTAATATTTAAACATGTGTGCATTAGTTTTAAATGCAGTAACCAGTTAATTAGTTCAGTGAAAAATCAAAACACGAACGTAATAATAGGAAGCATTTATTAAAAGTTTCGGAATCTTCAAAATTCCATCATTAGTAATCTAGAAATACAGAAACAGGACATCCGATTTCGCTCTCCAACATTACAATTCTCTCAACAGCCAAACAAAATACTGAACTTCTAATAAAAGAAACTTTATACATAAAAACTCTTCTTCCTTTTCTAGATAATACACATTCTTTATTTGGTTTATATCTATTTTAATCTAACTATTTCACTTGTGTTACTTTTTTTTCATTTTCTCTTGTTATACTGTGTATATTCAAATTGTTTACTTCTTATACATATATATATATATATCATATTTCTGTTGTAATTACAAATATCGTTTGTTTGCACCTCTATATTACTGATGATGGAATTTTGAAGATTCCGAAACTTTTAATAAATGCTTCCAATTATTACGTTCGTGTTTGGCTTTATCATTAAGTTGTGTTTTAGGAAAAATGAATTATTTAATGAGGTGCGATTGAGTGATGAATGTGAGTAAAGTGTTCAGTATCTGAAAATCGAGTAGATTGATCAAGTGGAGTTTGTTTG
>NW_013667559.1:71299-72794 GCF_000517525.1 Limulus polyphemus
TCGAGCGCCTTATCCACCTGGCCATGCCAAGTGAAGTTAATAATAAGTTTGTCAGATTTGTTATCAATCAAATAACTATTTGCAAACATCATTGGTGTATTAGAGCTACACTACAGTATTTTCAGTTTATGTTAAAAAGTTTATTTGTGAACTGTGTATAGTGAAAGCAGGCTGTAGCATACACTAAGGAAGAAATAAGTTCACCTGTTATCGTTACTTGAACTGGACTTGACCTTCTCTTTAACCTAGGTATTTTTGCAAGGTGAACCTTTCTTCATCAGGAGCAAATCGAGAATGATTAAGTAAAGTGAAGTCTGAGAAAAAGTAGAGTGGCGTCATGGTAACCCACCATGACAACCTGGAATTGTTTTATTAACTTTTGGCGGATTTTTGTAGGCCTGGCTAATTTCTGTAAAGAACTTAAAATGGTTTTGTTTTAAAAAATTTCATGGGAAGCTATATTTGGTATTAATAAAACAAAATAGATGTATTATGAAGATCCATTAATAAGAAAATGTTAAGTAGCTAGAACTAAAAAGATAAAACAAACATGAGAAAATTATAATAAAAATATATATTAAGAAAATTTATGGGTGCAAATTTAAAAAAAATTACATCAAGAAAAAGAACTTTTGTCAGATAATTAACTAAATAATGATCGAAGAACACTGACTCCAGGATCTAGGTTTATTTCATAAGATTAGATAGTACTTAAAGTGACAATCCACTAGGCTTCATTCATTCCTCTATCAGCTTTAGTTTTTAGATATTGAGACCGGGATGGTGATGAAGAAGATGGGAGAGTACTTATTCGGCTCTACAAGATGAGTTAGTGAGAAAGCGTCTAGAGAGAAGGCACGAGATAGCTTTGATGGTCAGCTGAGATGCCGACAATAATCTTCTGGTTAATATAGCTGGGATTAACTTCCATGACCAGCAACTAGACAGTCACTTGATAGTAAGAACAATAACTGAAGAAAAAAAGGGCATTCCTTGCTTTCCGAACTATCAAATGTGATTTAATGGTCGAATATATGTACTAAACTGTGTGAGATCGCCACTTAATTATTACAGAGATAGGATGTGTTGTTGATTGCAAGATCAAGAGGGTTGGAAGGGCATCGTGACCCTTACTTTCTGAGATAACAAGCACAGTTTCACTGAGATATGTTCACAAGATATTAAATGATATCTACTTGATCACTGCACAGTTTGGATGGCCAGTGTTAGTAGATGTAATGCCTAGAATACCAACACTATGTACAACTGAGGCTCTCGTTTTCTGTACTTACACGCGTCATCTCTCACCATTCCTTGCAGAGTGGTAGAAGAATTTTTGTGGACCAGAATGCATGGTTCCCTCTAGTAGAGGTAAGTGTGTACATTACTCATCCATATGCAGTGAGGGAGCTGTGTTCTTTCTCACTACAGAATATGAACTAAACTGTTATGAATCTACATGAAACAGTCCTTGTTTCACTAGACTTGCCTATAT
>NW_013667559.1:72804-77427 GCF_000517525.1 Limulus polyphemus
CTTGTTTCACTAAACTTGCCTATATTTGTTTTTCTGTAATGTCAACTGTAGCAAGTGGATCAACTCGCAAATAGTAAAACAGTATTTTGATAGTTTGACTGTTGGCGTTGGTAGCTATCTAGGATAGAATGTATTTTGCTGTAGAATGTTGTACTTAGCCTATGATGAATTGAATGTGTGTGACCCATTGCATTTCCGTCATGATAAAGATAGAGGTTTCTAAGATTAAGGTTTCAGCTGTTAATGAGGTTATATTTATGGGGAATTTTAATATCAGGCATAAAAATTTGGAACTTTTAATCAAAGCATGAGGAGACTGTATTTAAAATATGAGCAAAACAACGCTTACATTACAGAATAAAATTTGAAAAATAAATAAAAATGGCCCTACACGTTTCGGTAGCTTCCACTACCACCATCAGTGGTCAAACACGAGATCCAATAAAGCCTGGGGGACCAAGTGCAAAGGATACATTATCTACAGGCAATATACACGTGAATACATGTAAGCATTACTTGTATAGTTTTATCGTCTTATTGTATAGTTTTTCTGTCTAAATATAACTCTAGGCCAGGGAAGTATTATGCTCTTGTCATTACAAATTCAAACCTACACTTCTAACTGAAATTCTGACTAATCAGAATTCACTTGTCTTTACATTTCAAACCTGGCTTTTGCTTTTTCTATTAAAGATAAAATCCTTAACCATTCTGGCTATCTTACTCTCAAACAGCCATTTGTGTCATTACAGCATTATTTTTGTCGCTATTCTAAGAATTACAATAGAAGAATCTTGTATATCAAAAGCCTGTTCTTTGGGGACTTCTCTGACTATTGTGATGATCCCAAAACTACGAGAGTTTGACATTTGACCTAGAAATACCAGAGCCAATAGATGATTATGAATTACTAGTTGAGTTATTAGACATGCAAGCTCTGGTAAAAGCTATGACTAGGATAGGCTCAAAATCTCTCAAGGCACCACAACCTCTGCCAACCAGTGACCTGCTAACTACATCACAACCAGCAAACCCTTTTTATAGCGTAATACTGTATCCAATAAAGGCTGAACCCTTCAAGGAGCCAACCTAAGACATTCAAGTGTTCCATTGGAGGATACATAATATATTAATACCATTGGCACCAACTATTACTCACCTTTGGCGGGATCATTAATCCCCAGGTCAAAAAAAAACCTTCTCAGAGTTAAAGTCTGGGAAAAAGATCTCTGGACAACAAGAGAGTCAATCATCTTCAATTTCAACATCAAGGCACTCACTAATAGCCATAACACCACCAATCTCTGAGGACAGTGTGAGAGCATCAACTTCTTCAGTGCTGGCATCACCACTGTCCAAATGGCCCAAAACCCACCATAGCAGCAGCAGCATCATAGCTGCCAATCATTATCGCCACCATTCGATGCTACTTCAGCTTGCAATCCTGAAGCAGAATTGTCAAGATCAGTCTGCCAAATGGACCAAGGCTTGAACCCTCTATAACTATGGAAAAGACATGTTGAGGAAGAGTGCTAAACCAGCTTTACTACTGGTATAAACTTGCAAGGCCCTGATGGAAGCCAGGAAGATTATCCAACATACCTCTATGGTAAGTAAAATGTCGACCACTGCACTGGCCTACTTATGACACTGAAAGAGAGGTATGATAGTTCTGGCCTCGAACTATTGTAAAATAGCTCTCAAATTACCCAGTGTTTTACCTTATTGTTATGTTTTTTATCATTCAGTTATGCTCCGTATGTATATATTTAAGCATCATGTGTGATGTGCTTTCCTTTTACTTGCTCCTTTTACGAATATGTGGACTTAAAACGATATAAACGATATGCCCTGTGGTGGGCAGAGCACAGATAGCTTATTGTATAGCTTTGTGCTTAACTTCAAACAAACAAACAAGCCTTTTATGATAACATATTTTATTTTGTTTTATATAGAGTTTAAGTTTGTATTATAAATTATTTATTTTATTATCATTTTGTCTATTTTGTTGTTGTTTCATTTTAGGTTAGTATTTTGTTGGGTTTTATTTTGGCATTATGGATACATTTTAGTTTTTACTAACATGCTTTATTTCATTTTAGACTCTAAAAGGTTTGTGCTTGTACCAAAAGTGTGTTTTGTAAAGTATCTATTTTTACTGTAGAATGATGTGTTGTTTGATGCTGTTTTATTAACATGTGCAACTGTGGAAAAGGGCTTTGATACAGCTATCTGTTTTTCCTTTATTTATTTTATTTGTTTCACTTTTTGTTTTAAAGGGCTTACGCTGCATTTTCTTTTGATTCTGATATGTTATGCTCTGTACTTTGCTTTTCATAAAGAGTTTACTTTGTTGATTAGAATTTGTTGTATTTTAGTTTTATTTAGTTCTGCATTATGGTACTTAGTGAACTTTCTCATGCGAAAGACTTCTGAAAAGTTGAACACACTATGTAAAAGTAGACAGTAATCTTTTCTACTGGCGGGTTGGTTGAAACCTTGAGGTTACAACCCTCTCCTTATCTATGGATTGGAATGACCAATAATAATGTTAGTAACATTGTAGAATTGTTAATATAATGCTATGTTTTCTCAGTGTGAAACAGATTTTTCTTCTTCTCAGAAGTCTCTGGAAGCGCAAGCAGATGAGACAGTGGGCAAACTAGAAAAGAATGCAAACTACGGGGCAGTACAGGACCTCGCTGAACTGAGAGGTATATTGTCATGGATCGTGAAGGAACCTAGAATTGTGCATACCTGATAAACAACTGCCACGAATATCTTGCCACTTGGCCACTGGATCAACAACTGACTATTGGTCTGAGAGTCATAGTCCCTGAGTTAAACTCCCTGTTAGTGAGGCAAAACATATTTTGCCATAATGTTTAAAAGTATGTTGAAATAAGACTTAGGCTATTTCCTGGAGCATTTTAGGTAGTTAACTGCTTCGAAAGAGTGATCTCAGAAGTAGGCATTCCAATGGTTGATCCTGAACTAGTATGTTCTAGCAATGGACTCCATCAAGTACCTAGATGAGACACAACTGGGAAACAGTCATGGCTGAGTTGTGCCGACAGTTCAGCCTAGTGAAAATTCAAACAATCTATTTGGCCTATTTCAAGGCTCAGAAGAGAGCATCTGAAAGTGGTCAATTATGCAGATGATATGCACAATAAAGCATACCTAGTGGTTCTGATTTTCGATTTTAACCGATAAACACTAATAAAACACCTCTGATACAAAAACATGAAATTTGTATATATCCAATAAACATTGAACAAAACAATGGAAGTGATTACTTAATTCATGTTAACTTCACCTCTTTGTTTAACAACAAGTAAAAGCTTGGAATGCTCTATTCTTTAAACAAATGTTTAAACAACTCTATTCTATTATGTACCAGCTGCCCAGTGTCGGCTAACAATACGAAGAATTAAATTGTGGCGAAATGCTAAAAGTTCTTCAAATACCCATAGAATGATAGGTTTCTTTTTTGTGAGTGTAAAAACACTTAAATACACCATTTCGATTTTCGATACCTCACTACTATAAAGGCTTGGTTTGGTCTGATATTTCATTGGTAGTGTCCAAAGTCACTGATGATGAGTGGAATTCTCCGAAACTAGTCTGGCTCACAGACACACCCCAAATGAAAAACTAGACCATTCCAAGCTTTTACTTGTTGTTAAACAAATGTAATGTAATATGTTTAATTCCAGCCTTCGATTTCCTGTTTTGAGACCTGGCATGGCCTGGTGATTAGGGCACTCGACACATAATCTGCGGGTCATGCGTTTAAATCCCTCTCGCCAGACATGCTCTCCTTTTCAGCCGTGGGAGCATTATAATGTGACAGTCAATTCCACTATTCTTTGGTAAAAAAGTAAGTAACCTAAGAGTTGGCGATGGGTTGTATTGACTAGCTGCCTTCCTTCTAGTTTATCACTGCTAAATGAGGGACGGGTAGTGCAGATAACTCTCGAATAGCTTTGCGCTAATTTAACAAATAAACAATTTCATGTTTTATGAGTGTGTCTCTTTAAAAGTTTATATATATATATATTTCCGAAACATATGTTGTATGAAAGGAATTTATTTGTTAAGATTTTATGTTAAATGTTTATATAACAGGTTTTTGGTATGATAGTTTATTCTTTAATTTTTCATTATTGTTTTTTTTTTTCTGTTTGGTTGTTCAAAATTTTTGAATAAGCTTTAATGCATAAGTAAAATGTAATGGTTTATTGGTTGAAGGTTATCTTTTTTATAGTCGCTGTGAAATTGTATTTGTAACTCGTATGCATTCATTGTTATAGGTTCTTACTTTATGACTGTAAGTCTGAGTTAAAGGGTATTTTAATGTTTCTTTGATTATTATACATATATGTGTGTGTATTCAAGAACTTGATGTATAATTTCAATGTTCAAAGTATATTGTATTTTATATAACATTTTGTTATACACGTATGTTTCACCTGTCAGTGATGGGTTGTTTTCTTATCTTAGATTCTAGGTTGTCAGTATCGGTAATTTGAGTATCTAATTCTTAAGAAACTACAGACTGTACTTGGACATCGCAAATATCTAATTTGAACAAATGCTGCATTCAACATACCACGTGAC
>NW_013667559.1:78427-99646 GCF_000517525.1 Limulus polyphemus
GTCAAACTGTTAATGTAGAATTTTCAAATATTGCGTATATTCTGGGTATGTGCAGTTTTCACATAATACATGGTCAATAAGCTTATTAAGTTGATTCTATTCTACCTGCCTTTGTTCTTTGTCTTTCCTTTGGAGAAAACGCCTAGTAAGCCCATAGGTGACATAGCTGTAAAGCTGCACCTTATGCATGAAGGTCGACAGCAGTGTCCTCCAATGGTAGAGCAGGGAATATTTCGAGGCTACAGTCTCACTTTGAATAAGTCTGATATTACTGTTTCAACTAAGTAACGTCAGATTTAGTTGTATAGGATATCATCTTGAGTGGATTAGTCAGTTTGGAAATAAGCCTCTTAGGACCATAGCCAAATTAAAGGCAATTGTCAGTCTTTCATCAGGTGAAATACACATGTTATTGATTTGTGCTGTATTAACTAAAGATTTTTCATTGTTTCTCACACTTTGTGTCCAGTCTATATATATTTCTTAGCACAATTTCAAGTAGTCTTTTAGCAGGACTCAGCTTTATTTTGCAATATATCGTGCCTAACCTATCTGTATATATCAAATCTACCTAATTTACTCTTTCGAAAAATCGGTTTAACTAAAAATACTGCAAAAATAGGTATAGACTCAACTTTTCGCTTTTTAAAAAATAGCGGTAAAACTCAGAGTTTCTTATCAACCTTTGAGCTGCTGACAAATGAGTAATCCAGTAGGCTATATTTTGTTTCAAAACAAAATATTCCATTCGCTGTTAACCACCTTTTTTTTTCGTTGATGTATTATCTCCCTTTATGATATAGCTATAAGGAAAGTATATGCAGTATAATTTGTTTAACTAATGTGTCTTGTTGTCTAAAAAGTTAGTTTACTGGTTGTTATAAAATGTATCAGCCAATGTTGAACCAAAAGAGTAGGAATATTTTTATGGTACGTGTTATTTAGTGACTTCAAAATATTTTCAATGTTTCCAATACACAATGTAATTGTTTTGTATTGTTTGGTATTGCTTATCATAATGAACGAGAAAAACAAACTCACAAGCAGTAAACTAGTCTAACGACTACCGGTTGCCTGCGTTTTTTTTTTGTAACTTCCTTAAGACAAATATGATATGGCGTGTGTTGGTAGGTTAACAACTCGATTCTTTCGTTATTCTCTTGAAAAAGTCAGTAATGGTTCCATGATTAGGAGATACTCAAATTCAACTTCCAATATTATAACTGCTAAAGTTTCAAGTGAGCAGGTGGGATCCAAATTATCGTATTTAATGAAATACTATGAGTATGTTATAGGTCTTACTGAAGTGAAAGCAGCACAGAACAAAGTTCTGCAGGTATGTCAAATAATTTTGAATTACGGCTAACTCAGTTTTTCAAGTAGAGAGATTGTGAGTACCCCGAAATTATTGTTGGGATAGTACAATTTTAGTAGGTACAGAGTACTCAAGTTAATGCTAAAGATAATTTAATTTTAGGGCTCGGAAAAGTGAAGCAAAATACATTCCAACGCCACCAATTTTAGGGATGGGTCGGCGTTTTTTTTGTTTTTTTTGTAGTTGTATTAGTTTATTTATGGATTCATGCGCATGTTACAACCTGCGTATTAAAGATACTGACATTTTATTGGTTACAAAAGTCACATGGTTACTTCAATTGTCTGCGCATAAAGTACATGTGTCAGCTAAGAGGATAGAATCGAACGTTATTAACAATAATGTTTATATTATTGTTTCGAAGTTAATTATAGTAATAATAGTTTAAACAAATACATTTGTTTGGCAGTATTTGTCAAAATTGCAGGAAAACTAAATAAGGTTTAGGTGTATCTAATATAATTTATTATTACTGTATTTGTAGTATTAAAATACTTTGTGTCCTTCTCGTTGACCAAAACTCTACAGTCTGTATTCAGGGTTTTCCTAATGTGCAGTTGATCACAAATTGTGCATCTGTAAAAATATTTGTGCAGTTGAAAAAATTCTTAAGAAAAGCTCTGACTGTATTATTCTTACCTTGACTTAAATCTTCCTTAACCCGTACTAAGTTATGTATACTATGAATCTGTTTTTAAATGCTAGAAATTATTAAAATATAAATTTAAAAAGTAACTATTAAAAGAGAATGATAGTCCAAACTTTTTATTGATTTGTTTGAATGAAATCTACTGAAACATAATAATTTTACATAGAAACGCAAATTACAATGAAATCTCCATTTGTTGTCTAGTAGCAGTTTAATTACATCTTTGCAAGGGTTGTCATTTGAGAAGGGGGATGACAGGGACTGCTACCCCTCAAGCTTGGAAGGGGGCCCCCAAGGTAGTTTCTGTTAGATATTTCTAGTCAGACTGGATTAATACCTATGTGCAAATTGTATCATAATGTAGAGCAACTAGCTGAATTGGGAAGCTCATGTGAGGTCAATCTTCTTTGCCCCAACCCTTTTGCGAAATAACATTCCTTCAGTGTGCTACAACAGAAGCTGGTCAATCTTGTGACCCATGGGTGCTGCTATGACAGTTAAAAACAATATAGTCATTCATGGCAAAACAAGTATATTTAAGAAAAAATTTATATATTGTTATATGAAATTCTTTATTATGGCATGTTGACAGGATAATCTTTGGGTTCTATAGGGAGAAAATAATTAGATTATGCTATCCAGTGGTAGGGGAAGAGGATATAACTGAAAGAGCAAGTGAGGAAGTAAAGAGTACTAGCAGTGCTGTAGTTTTTTTAGTGCACATAGAAGCTAATAATGTTGGGAAGGCTAGGGCAGAGGACCTTATTGTTAACTGCAAGGCATTCAAAGAAAGGGGCTACATATGCAAAAAAGTTTTAATTTTTCACATAAGCAAGAAAATATATGTATAGCAGAAAATTCTCTGACAGCATGGATCTTTATATTCTGTTTTTCTATTTTGTTTATTTCAAATATCATTGCAGCTGTTGTCTCTTTGCTCACAGTGTTTTTTTAATTCTGTAATAAACTTATGCTGTAATAAGAACAACAGTAGAACATGATTCTACATGTATACACCATTTTATGCATGGATGTTGACAAGGGTTGGAACTTACCCCCCCTCCCCTTGGAAAATGAGAAATGTAATTCTTTCTTTATTCATTCAGCATTTGTATATGAATTTAAAATTTTTTTACTCACTTCACAATTTCACATTACTTATTACATTTCATTTTCAATACTAATAAAAGTTGCCAGATTTGTCAGCAGGCTTTACTTAAAATTTCTGCATACCTACCCTATAACTAAATAGTCACAACCGTGGCAGCTTCTTGGATATTTGGCATGGCAATTGTCACTCAGGTCATCAAAGAAACCAACGTGGTCTTGCCGACATCCCTTTCACCCTGACACAATGTGATCGGGGTCAATCTGTTGATACTACCAGCAACAGGTCATCAAAGGGATCAATGCAGTCAAAATCACTCTTTATGCTGGACAGTCAACATTCAAAAAGAAAAAAAATGCATGAGCAAGTCATTACTTAAATAATCTTAAAACTTGATACAAAAATCTGATATTTTGTTTACGAAAGCCTTGTAATGTCTACTGATAATCTGAATTTTTTTTTGTAAAAATATGCTTACTGTATTTAAAGTTACAGTATTCTGTTGACTGTAATTGCATAACTTTGAAGGTGGGTCCATCATCCCTTAATTTTGACTCCCCCTTTTCAAGAAGGCCGCAAAGTTACTAAACATGGCACTACAGTCACACTCAAAACCCACCTTTTTGTTTCAACCAATGGATTCAGAGCTTGACTTAACTGTTGCATCACAGTAGACATACTTTAAAATTAAAATTATTCTCCTACTGTCAATAAATTATAATTGTACATATACTCAAACAAACAGGTTTATATCTAATGCATTAATTGTTCTTGAATCCGTGTATGAAAATTCTCATTTTAAATAATATACCATTTTGTAATCGGGTTTTAAACTCCCAGGTCATGATAGGTTATCTTTAGTTTGAGAGTCATACTTTTGATGCAGTGATACAGGATCTGGTTACTTACAGTGTACATTATTCAGCTTTACTAATATTTTGTGTTAATGTTAATTTCTTACAACAGTAAATTATTTCAATGGATGTTGCATTTGTACTCTTATTTCAGTAACTGAATATTGTTATACCAGCCAGCTTCCACAGCATTTACGTCTGTTAATACAAAAGAGTTGTATTCATCAGCCTTATGATATTAATATTCCATCTCAAGTTATTTTATTACATAAGCTTTTTATAATATTTTACATATCATAATCTGAAATATATGTTCATTTAAAATTCTATAATTATTTATATTTTAAAATGTGTTTTTCACATCAAAATTTTATTGTATTTTTAAAATTATCCTACTCACCATTATCTTTTCAATAAGTGTTTCTTGTCATCTTTGACTGACTGAATTTCACCCTGTCAAACTTATTTGCAATGTTTTGAAGACAAGTAAATTTAATCAGCAGTGTGTGGTTAGTTGTGTACTATATTCTGTGTCAGATCACTGTTGGCTATTAGATAGTGATAAAAACTAAAAATATACGAACAAAAGTAGCAGCTCCAAGTTAAATTCTTTAGTAGAAGTTTATAATAGAAAATCAATAATGCACTAAGTGAAATTTTTTATTAGTAGACTTTGCTCCAATGCCAGTTATCAAAAATTGAGGTTCATAAAGAACCTGATTACCAGTATTTCTGAACTAATATCCAAAATCTGAACAGAATTGTTTTTATTATGATTTATTAATATTATCAAATGAGAAGTTTTTGTGAAATATATAGATGAATTGGGATATTAAATACATCTAATACTTCTTAGATTTGTATAATATTTCTTTTTTCTTTTCTAACTTATTTTTCTTTAATTTCTTTTTTTACCACCTAGGCAGAACAAGTATTTATTGATGCTCAGGAACTTCGAAGAAACTGTCAACAGAAAATCCAGCAAATGACTGCTTCTTTAAAAGACATCCACAGAGAATTGGACAAAACTTCACGAGGAGAGGATCATTATCTTACATTAATTAGTCAGGTTTGTGTTATCTTTTTTTGTTATTAATTACTCAATACCTTCTGGAAATGATTGATTTTAAATGAACCAATGTATATTGAAAACCTGCAAGTTTTAAATGTTAAAAGTATTCTGCTTGGTTTAGAGACTAGTTCCTTACATTATTCATTTGTTCAGTCATGATTGTTTGAGCTTGACATTTTTAGAAGCAAGCTTAGCAAAAGATGAAGACCTGTTGATTGGAAAGTACAACATAGAAAATGATTTGGTAAAACCCAAAGATAACCAACCTTTTTACTTACATCAACATATTAAAAACAAAAACGTGTCTTTCTTTTTTTTTAAATAAAATGTAAAGTTCTCATAGAATGATCAAAAACCTGCTCAGTTCTTTTATTAATATTTTTGTTTGTGCTAGGAGAACAATAATTTTATAAGAAAGTTTAATAATTTTTGAAAAATCATTCTGTGTGTGTTTTTCTTTTTAGGAGCATAGTATCATTAAAGAAGAAGAAAATCTTATTGAAGAATTTAAACAACTAGACAACAATGAGAGGGATTATTTCTCTGTATTATCATTAGCTGTTCAAGAAAGTCATTCAAAAGAGCAGGCTCAAGCAGAGAAAATGAAGTACTGGTCTTTCATTAGCTTAGTTTGTGGAGCAGTGATTGGAGTGTTGGGAACCAGCTTCAATAAATGGATGAAAGAATTTGCACAAGAAACTCCAGGTCAGGGTGACCTTCAAAATCTAGTCTTTTTTCTAAATAATGCAGTAAAAAAACAGTACATACAAGTGACCGAATTTATTGAAGATATTAAGAAGATGCTTGGTTACACTGGAAGTTCAAAAATCATACCTGGAGAGGGCACAGGTAGTAGCGACAAAATAAATATTCATAATGACAGACTGGAAGCTACATCTTGCCAAATTGTCTCTGTACTTGAAAATCAAGAAAAGGTTTTGTCTCGAGGCATGAAAGAGGTGAAAACTTTACTTGAAACTCAGATCAAACTGATACATCTTGGAGAAGACAAACTACCTGTTTATGTAAGAGAAGAAGTGGGGAGAGGGAGACAGGTTAAAGATACAGAAAAAATTTAGAATGGAAAATTAAGATTAACTCTTTAGCCACTGTTGCTTTTATTTATGGTGCCTTTGCTGTAATTTTTCCTTTAGTGATGCAATTTATAAAAGGGTCTTAAACTTAATGTATTGTAAGTTTGAGAAAATGCAGTTTACACGAAAATAAAGAAAAAATATATAAATTGTACATATATATTATATATAGTTGTTATAGGTTATCTCTTCTGACCAGCCCGACATGGCCAGGTGGTTAGGGCGCTCGACTCGTAATCAGAGGGTCGCAGGTTCAAATCCCAGTCCCACCAAACGTGCTCGCCCTTTCAGCCATGGGGGCATTATAATGTGACAGTCAATCCCACTATTCGTTGGTAAAAGAGTAGCCCAAGAGTTGGCAGTTGGTGGTGATAACTAGCTGCCTTCCCTCTAGTCTCGCAGGTAGCCCTCGTGTAGCTTTGCGTTAAATTCAAAAACAAACAAACAAATCTACTGACCAACTTATTTGTAGAACATCAGAGTAAACATTTTAGTATATTATTTTTATACTGTTTGAATATTCAGTAAGATAGAAGATAGGGATTTTTACAAAATCATTTTTGATGTTTGTCCTGTTTCAACATAGACATCTAGAACATATCAACCAAATAACCCGAGCGAAGCTGGGTACTTTCGCTAGTTTACTATATAAACATGATGCCTCATATTTTGGCAGTATGGAAAATTACTGTTGAACTTCATTTAGAGATTATGAGCACTGTTAAATAAAGATAATGTTTTTTCTTTGAAGTATTATATGCACATATTTTAAAGACGTTTAGAATATCAAAGACATCATTGTCAAGCCAAATACTTTCAGCAGAAGTCAGACAATGAAATACTACAATAAGTCTATCTAATTTCCACTCAATTATGCAAAATAATTTTAACAAGATGGAAACTTTTTATTATAATGGGTGTTTCTTTGTTTTTTTCTTCATAATAGCCTTTTCTTGAAAGTCAAAAATTTCAACCATAAACTTAGTCACCTTTCCCTTTGTTTTTTCATTGTAACGAATTATTTCCTAGAAACAATAAATTTATTGAATAGTAAAAGCTGACAAATCAATAAATATCTATAATATAAATTTGAAATATTATACTTACATATATTTTTAATGTTTGCAATTTAGTTACAGTTTCAAGGCTTGCTCACAAAATGGTGGCATGTTCTTGAACATGACACTTTATCCCAGTTACTTCAATATGGTAGTTGGAGGTTAGTATAGGTAACAGCTAATAGCTGGAGGTTAGTCTGTGATGGACTAACATCCCATTCTTTTCTTGTACAACAGGAAATTTAGAGTGCATCATCAGACTTGTGTATCTTTGTTGGGAAAAAGGACTAAGTTACATACTTTTATTGAATATTGAAGTTGTAGAATATTAGCCTTTGTTTCATCAATGCTTGCTATGGTTTTATACAGAAAATGTGAAGTCAGAATATTCATTCTGCCCCAGAATTTTGTGCAAAAATATGGGATATGAGGGCATATAATATTGTTTATTTTTTTGCCATCTTTATTAATATAAGAATTTTAAAGAAATTGCGTTTAATTTGTTTCTATGCAGTTTGGGTTAAAAGGTTCACTTGGCTGAGTTGTATTTTAGTATTTGTAATTTTCTTTGAAAGTCTTGTTTTGTAATACAGTTTATTTTGTTTTATAAAGGGTTTTTATTTTGCCTGGTTGTATGTTTCGTTTTTAAAAGAGTCTTTTGAGGTGCAAAATTTTTTACTGCTTGTCAGCTTCATTAATTTTTGTTTCGTTTATGTAAAAGTTTTTCAGTTGTTTTATTTTATGTTCTTTCCCCTTCTAAAGGAGGTTGATAATCATTGTTAAAGTTCTTTGTTATATGTTTATACTTCATTTAAAGGGGTTTGGGTATGTACTTATTGTATTTCTATGCTGTATGTTAATATTATGTATTTTATTGTTAAACGGTTCTCTTTTTTTATAGTGTATTATTTTGATTTTTACCATAAAATTAAAAGATTTTCTTTCACTTAGTATATTTTCTTACTTGTATAACTTCATTATATCTTACATTATTGATTCCAGCAAACTTAAACGAGATTTTTTATTGTGATGATGCATCACCTTGTATTGATCTTTAAATTACGGTCAAAGGGGTTTCTTTTATCTGCCTCTCAGTGGCTTAACAGTAAATCTGAAGGCTTATAACGCAAAAAAAAACGGGTTTTGATACCCATGGTGGGCACTGCATAGATAAACCATTGTGTAAATTTGCACTTAACAACAAACAAACAAGATTTTATTACATCATATATCGTGATGTATTGTCATTTTACATTTTCGTTAAAGGGTTATTTTCTTATGGTTAAATGCAATTATTTGTTTAAGTGTTATGTTTTCCATGTGGCGTGTAATTGATCATTTGAAAAATGTGATTCTTGACCATGTTATAAAATTCAACTTTATTGGGTTAAATTGTAATTGTTGACTTGAGGACAAGTCTGAAACACAGATGAGGGTATAAATGTGACATGCATCCATGTTACGTGTTTCTTCAACATCTTTATTAATATAGAAATAAAAAAATGGTTTAGTTTGTTTCTATGCAGTTTTTACATAAACGTGGTCCAAAACACCATTGAAATTGTTTCGTTCTAGTCTCCTTTGTGTCTTTGTTGTATTAGAGAGCGAGTAGTATATACTCTGCCTGTTGGAATGTTTCAGCAACTATGTACATTAGGAAAACATCACTAACTGCGACGTCTTTCACTGGTTTAGTGCATGACATCTCTTTTTTTTTTCAGCATACTTAATCCTCCTGTTAATAACCAAATGTGCAAGGGGTCGTTCATTGGATTGACCCTATATTAAAGAATGAATGTTTATTATAATTTCAAACTTACTATGTGTATCTACACAAAATGTGAAACGCTTGTAGTAAAGTGAACAAGTCTGTTGAATACAAAGAATCAGATGTGTTACAAAAGTACTTATACTCAAGATATTTTTATGAATTGACTATGTCAGACTGACAAGTCCGAATGCAAGGTGATGCTCATGTGAAGAATAAAAATACTTTTGTCTATCATACAGTTTCAATATTACATAACTTCAAGATCCTCTGAAGTACATAGCGATAGCTTTTCCAGTATTCCTGTACAATGTATATAGTATTTGCTCTCCGATACCACGAACTGTAGCTAAATCAGCAATGTAGAGTAATATAAATAATTGATAACTCTGATATTAAATACATGATACCACATTGAATGGCACTTTGTAAAAGGTTGTAGAATGTGAACATTGATCCTCACCTATGCACATAGGGTTAAGCAGACATATCTGATACTTCCACAGAAGTCAGTTTATCTCAGAATACTACAGCTGATAGACCAGAAGAAGACAAGGCGTGCTCAGACTGTGAATCTGAAAATTTACGGTCCACGTCCCTTTATGCAAAAATACGCTTCACACTTTGGGCATATGAATGTGCCATAAGAAAGACTGTCAAATCCAACTATTCAATCAGACAAGAGTAGCCCAAATGTTGATGGTCAATACTGTTGACTAGCCGTAAATTCTCAGATTCACAGTCTGAGCACCAAATACTAGAGCACGCCTAACTGAACTCGGAAAAATATTGCCTAGCACAGCTTGATCTTAATAAGGGTTGATTTCTGCTCTCACTGTTTGCGACATTGAAAAGTAGAAGAACATAAAAATCAATATCATATTTGTATTTTTCGAAGACTTTTCCTTTATACTTAACACTCCATAATTAATATGAACTTCTAATTCATATAACGCCTTTTCCTGGTGAGGCGTGATGGTAATAAATCATACTTGTCTTAAGACAACAATATTAGGCTTACTGGATTATTAAATACCATATTCCTTATTTCGTCTTTCAGGATTTTCCAGAGAAGAAGAGTCTTTAATAGTATTACACATTTCAACTGTATTATGCTTATACTCCGTTATATCTATTGACGTTGACACGTTTTGTTCAATGCCAGAGCTCATCAAGCCGACATAGTGTGGTTAAAATACTGTTGTACATTCTTCTTCTTGGAAGAATTTTAATGAACAGAATAAAGAATGTACTGTTTAAAAATACAACAAGCCTAATACTGTTCCCATATAACAAATATAATTAATTGTATTCATGATTCATCAGCAAAAAGCATTTAAATCACTGCAACTGTTATTCTACTAAACGGTTTGTGCAAGGGGTGTTCTGAAGACTGCTGTGTTTGTAGTATCATAGACCATCAGCAATAATATGGTGTGATATATTCAGTAAAAATTGATTTCGGTAAAGAGTGAATCGGATAAGTCCACTACATAACTGGAAATTCGGCAAGATATATTATGAAGTAATTTTGAATTCTGCTAAGACTAACTGAGTCTGTGCTAAGAAATAAATAAACTAGACACAATATACAACAAAACAATATCTATTTAAGCACAAAGCAACAGCGTGTATATTTTACCTTTGGATTCCGACAGTCGCTTTTACTAAAGGGGTAAATTGATCAAACTATCATTACTTTCTCAAGATTTATCAAAGGCTGACCGACTCCTTCGAAATATTGTTATAGACTTACTAAAATTCACGTTATTCAGTTAAATCGGTAACATAAGACTTAATCAGAACAATTGACTTACCAAGCGGCTGGTCATTTACACTTGAAAAATAAGGTAGGTTGTATCCTCGAGACACCACCTGACCTATCATTGGAGGAAGCTGTCCTCGACTTCCATACAAAAGCTATACCTCCCACGGAAGTATCAAATGTTACCTCAAGGGAATGAAAGAGAACAAGGGCAGCTAGAAAACAACTTAACGTTTTCTTGACCATGTTAGTCTGGTGGTTAGGGTGTTCGACTCACAATCTGCTGGAAGCGAATTCGAATCCTCATCAACGAACATGCTCACCCTTTCAGCTGTGGAGGCGTCATAATGTGATAGTCACTCCCACTATTCATTGGTAAAAGAGTAGCCCAAGAATTCGCCAAGTGTGATGTTGGCTTGCCGCCTTCTCTCTAGTCTATCATTGCTAAATTAGAGACGGTTAGCATAGATAGCCCTGGAGTAGCTTTGCGCGAAATTCAAAACCAACCAAACCAATCTGTTCATTTGTTAGCTGAAAACTGCACAAACTTAAAAGAAAAAAAATTCATATTTAAATAAGAAGGTGAAAAAAGCATGGTATGCCAGCACACTAAGGAATTTCTATTATACACTCTTCTCGCAAAACCCGTAAGGGCACCCAATAAAGAATGTAGTGTTTAAAAATTCAATAAACCCAATACGTTTGTCTTGTAACAAGTCTTTTTAATTTTATCACACCTCGCCGACAGAAGAACTCATACCATAACAAATGGCTTATAAAAATAGCATACCTACCATTCTTGTTTGTTTGTTTTTGGAATTTCGCGCAAAGCTACTCGATGGATATATGTGCTAGCCGTCCCTAATTTAGCAGTGATAGATTAGAGCAAAGGCTGCTAGTCAACACCATTCACCGTTAACTCTTGGAATACTCGTTTACTAACGAAAAGTGGGTTTGACCGACACATTATAACGCCCACATCACTGAAAGGGTGAGCATGTTCGGTGCCAGGATTCGAACTCGCCACTCGAAAATTTTGAGTGAGGTTCCTTAAACACCAGGCCATGTCAGACTCGATCATTTTGGTGTTTGTTGTGTCCTAACGAAACGTACTGTCGAAAATGTATATGGCGAAACATAGTGTGATTGAAATTTTGTTACAGTGACGTAGCTACTGTCCAGCAGAGACTACAATGTGGTAGGAGGATGGGGAAGGGCGAGAGCTCAGGGAGCCCAATAAAAATTAGACAATATTTTTTTTGGAGGGCCTTTATAAATTTTTACGCGAGAGGATACAGAAATCGTAGTTACGTCACTGTACTGTTGTAAAATCTCGTTGTCTGAAAAACCTTAAGAGAACAAAAAATGCAGTGTTTAAAAATAAAATAAACTTGACAAGTACTGTTATGACAAATATAACTTATTATAGTGTACAGATATGTTTTCTGTTTTGTTTTTAGTGGGAAATAGAAAATCTTGACGTTTTAAACAGCTTTTTTCCAGCTTAACTGATTGATAAAGGTATTTCTTTACTTCATTAATGTAACACGTATTAGGTATTTGTAGCAAATAGAATACATCCAACACTGTTTTTAGTTAAGCGCAAAGCTATACAATGGGCTCTCTGCGCTGTATTCTCGACGTTATTAAAAGCTGCTTTTCAACGGGTTAGGCCTCAAGCTTATCAATGTGCCACTGAGATGTTGTTTGTTTCGTTGTCAAGCAAAACACAAAGCTACACAACGAGCTATCTGTGCTCTACCTATCGCGGGTATCGAAACAAAACCTTTTAGTGTATTAAGCCCTCAGACTTATCGTTGAGCAATATGTAGTGTACCCCTCAGTGGTACAGCGGTATGTCTGCGGACTTACAAGGCTAAAATCCGGGTTTCGATACAAATAGCCTATTGTGTAGCTTTGCGCTTAACTACAAACATTTAGTGTAATAAAGTATTACATAAGATACTTCGTAATACAACGTTCGTAGTATTAATTCACAATTTTAATATAATTAATGACTAATCAATTATAATAGTGGATTTGTAAATGTGATCTTTGTCCAGAAAAACCTAAAAATAATTTATATTTTTGAAAAAAAATAAAGGAAATGAGTTAACAAACTATTGAAGTAGAAAAATTATTTAATTCAAATTCAATGAAAAATTAAATCAAAGCAATGATTCTAATTTCTATGAATAGAAATAGCCAGTATCCAGTGAAGATTAATCAATTTCTAAACTTTTCGTCGTACGGGTAAACACCTTAATGTGAATACAAGCAAAGCCATAAGGTAAAACGTTCGTTGGATATTGGCCGTTTCTTTTCATAACCCCCCCCCCCCCCAGTGGCACAGCGGCATGTCTTCGGACTTACAACGCTAGAAACCAGGTTTCGATACCAGTAGTGGGCGGAGCTTTGTGTTTAATAACAAACAAACAAACTTTTCATAAAATATAGTTACACTACAGTATACTACCTAGGTTCTCATTTTTGTTGAAAATTTTAGTTATGATCTATATTAAGTTTTTCATTAAATTTAAACACAAAATTAAATACATTTTAGATTTCTAATATCAGTTTAACTTATCCGGAATATCAAGACAAGTTTTTAAATAAATCTAATGTCACATTTCATTTATACCCAAAAACGTTTCCTTTTTGGTTTATATCCCAATGAGAAATGTTTATTTACTTTTGTGAGCGTGTGTAAAATTACTAGGACGGCTGTATAGTTTGTAAGTCATACTCATTTAAGTGAATAAAAATATAAAGAATATTTACTAATAACTAGCATAAATTTTCTTCATACTCCACAGCACATTAAAAAGTAACGGTATCTAATTCAAAACGCCATAAAAACTATACGAAGTGCCTTTTGTACACATGTTAAAAGGCAGTTAACGAATTTTTGTGAAATACTATGATGTAATAATGGTGTATAGGTGAATTTTTTGACTGGCGATTTTTATTTGAAAAGATAAATTAATAGGTCTTTAAGGGTCAGGGGACTGGCTTTTTCTTCATTTTCTTCATACTCCACAGCACATTAAAAAGTAACGGTATCTAATTCAAAACGCCATAAAAACTATACGAAGTGCCTTTTGTACACATGTTAAAAGGCAGTTAACGAATTTTTGTGAAATACTATGATGTAATAATGGTGTATAGGTGAATTTTTTGACTGGCGATTTTTATTTGAAAAGATAAATTAATAGGTCTTTAAGGGTCAGGGGACTGGCTTTTGTGACGTTTTAGCTATTGCATTCACGATTGGAAAGTCCTTGTACACACCCCCAGACGAATTTACTTTCGAGGCACGATGGCGACGGCAATGGTTGGCATACGGTTAGGATGTAGTATTAATGTCAAAAGTATTTACGAAACTGGATGTTTATTTTTTCTTACAGCAAATTTATTTCAGAGGAAATTTCACAGCAAGGTGAGAAATAGTTACTGATAATCTAAAAATTTTAGTTTTAAGTTATAATTATGAGAAAATAATCGATATCTTTGGTAGCGATTCCCGAGCTTTCCTAATTTAAATAACACATCTGACATTCTGAGTAGCTAAGGGAAAATTTTTGAGGATCACGCTCAGTTGGGAAGTGAGTTACTGTTTTGATGTATTTTAGTAAAGTCTCGTAGTGGTTTTATACATGTATTTTTTAGTAAACATATGTTATATTTTACTGTATGAATTGAGTGTATCTTAATTCTTGTTCTGCGACCCATAGTTTGGGAACCGCTGCCGCTGGCCTACCCCTAGATTAACGATATTCGTTTCATCACATTAAATTTGCTATTACTATTAATTAGGTTGCATTTTTTCGTGGTTCAAACTTTAGGCTAGCGTACTCGGTCTTAGTTTATTCAGTGGACATCTTGCGTACGAAAGATAATCTTAGATTCATTATGTTCATTATCGTTAGGTTATTTTAACAACTCTTGATTTTTAATATTATTAGTTTAACCTTATCAGTTTATGCATGTTAAATTGTTATTTTGTCAAACGAATAACCGTTATCAAAATTCATCGTCTTGCTTAGCCTAATTCGTAATTCAGTAAATTGGCACAGCGTTATTGATAGTGGTTCTGTAGTCTAGCGAATAATGTGATTCGTGAGTATAGGTCAAAAGTTCACATTCATATTTTAAGAACTAACTTAGTAATTAGTCTTGATGAATACAGTTACAGTTTAATGTTTCAATTTCTCCTTTGCCTAACACTTCAGAAATATAATTACAAAGAAGCTATGACTGTACCATTATATGTAAATTAATATTATGCATAGAAAAGTAGAATGTATTACTTATGGTGATTTATTATTGCTTACTTATTTTAAATTGCCAATAAATCAATCTATGTAATGACTCTGTATTAGGACAGAAAGGTGGAATCTAAAGGCCAGTCTCTGGTCACTATTCAAATAAACCAGTGGGAAGACAAAGATCATTATAAATGAGCACCTGTTACAGGTGTTACTGTCTAATCTTTTTTAGAGTAACATGTAGATATTGGTGAGCTGTTAAAACTAAATGAAATTAAAATTAATTAATTAGAATTTCCATTAATAACGTTTTAGTAGAACTAGAAGACCAGAGTTTTGTCTCAGGCATCATGTTATCAAAACATGTAGATCAAATTATAAAAAGTCATGATGCTTCACAGCAAATAAACTTATCAAATATTTGGCAAGAACAAATAATGAAAGTCTTAATTTTCTGTCCTTAAAGCCATGTTGGATATCACAAAATACATGTAGTGTGCATAATAAAAGACTAGTTGTATCAGAAAGAACATATTGTTTTTAAGATCTTGAGATTAATGAAGGTAAAATACCAATTATTATGTTGAGTAATAGAAAACTAAATCTATGTATAAAACTAATCCAAATAATTAAAGGTAAGATTTTATAACTAAAGTGTTTTTCAACCAAATAAGTAACAGAATGAAGTAAGAGTTTATTTTAGTGGAGGTCAGTATTTCACAGGAGTTTAATAAGAGGGTAATAATCAATTCCATGAAGCATTAAATTTGGATTCAAATATTTACTTTACTCAAGAGTGAGTGAACAAGAATGTCATCGAAGGATCAAATGCTATATGAAAAAAAGGTTGTAAAAATTAACAGTAAGGACTTCTTTAAATACATTAAGAGTAAGTTAGGATGAGAATAAATCCTTTGAGGGATGAAAGAAAGGAAGGCTCATGATGATTCTGCAATGACTGGGTTATTAAATTTGACATGTTTCTTTAGTTTTTATTACTGAAGATTTAAGCAATATTCCCTATCTTGAACAGTTTCTAGATGGAAACAGGATCATACAAAGTACTCTCATTAATTCTGAGCTTGTTAATAAAAAATTATGAAGTTTAAATAATGTAAGACTCCTGGGCCAGATATTTCCCAAGGGTTTTGAAGAAACCCAAGGATTGGATTGTGAACCATGTAAACTTTTTTTTTTGTAAGTTCTTGAATAGCATGAAGGAGCCAGAGAATTAGAAGTTAGCTAATGTTTTTGTTTTTTTTCAAGGGTATGGTAAAAATTGTTCTAGTAGTTATAGGTGTTTTATATTTACATCAGCAGTGGGAGAAGTTTTGTAAGTCTGATAAAAGATCTTTTGCAGAGTCAGTTAACAAAGTTTAATATTATATTTAATAGTCAACATTGTTTCACTAAGGGAAAATCTTGCCTTAATAATCTGTTGACACTCTTTGAAGAGATTACTTCATAGATGAGGGTAAGGGTGCGGAGTTGGTGTATTTGAGTTTTCAAATGTACCTTGTAATGTAATGTGTAGTTTATTGTAATATGAATTATAACTATAATTTTAATGGGAATAACCTTAAAAATGGAAGAAAAAGATCTTGGTGTTCTGGTTGATCAAGCTTTTAAGCCATCCAAACTAGTGGTAGGGCAAACAGATTTTTGGTTGTATGTACAGAAATATTGAATGCAAGTCTGAAGAGGTTATAATATCATTGATTAAGTCATATTTGGAGTTTTATGCTTAGTCTTGGGGTCATGAATGACAGTAAATTATTGAAAATGTCTCAGGAGAGGGCTACTAGTATGATATGCAAGATAAAATGGTTGTCATATGAGGACAGGTTAAGATCTCTTTAATTGTTTTCTCTTGAAAGAAGAATTACAGGGGGATCTGATTGAGGTGTTTAGGACTGTTAAGGGAATTGATGCATCATCATTTATTTTTTTGTACTTGATGGTGAGAATGGCAGGACTAAGGGACAGAAATAAGAAATGTTGGTAGAGTAGAATCCATTTCATCTAATATAGTTTTATTCTTTAACAGGGTGATTGGCCTTGAAATGGGTTGCCTTCAGATGTGGTGGATACAGCAAATTAAGGAAAGGCTTGTTAAATATTTGAATGATAAGGGCTAGCTTTGAGTTGTTTTTCTTTAAAGTGTAGTGGATGTAATGGCTTAGATGGACTAACATGTTCCAAGTTGTCCTTAACTTTTTTTTAGTTATCTGTAGATTATGTTTACACTTAATCAATTTCATTGACAGTATATCATCCAGTGAATTACAAACTTATGAAACATGAGTACCTACAAGTTCAAAATAGTTAAGATTTAGTGTGTCACTGAATTAACTTCTCTGAAATAATCTGAGTTTACAATAAAGGTAGTGAGTACAGGATAATGGGGAATCTGTCCTATTCCTCAGTCAGTGTGATGCTAAGTTCTCTAATATTGTATGGTGGATTAAGGCAATGACATACATGACATTATGGATGTCCTAGAGATGGTGTTTAAATCAGAAATTCTTGCTAATCAATTTCTATTCTTAATGGTTTGATTGGACTTGTATAAGGTCCTACAACTGAGTCCAGTAAACACCATTCCAGTATATTTTCAAATATTAAATCTACCCTCAGAAACATGATAAATTCTATATATCCATTTTCAAACTGATACTTTTATACACCTTAACTTATCCATCATCAAAGTAGTCATATTAAACAGTGTTCCCTGAGTATAACATTTATCTCTGGCTCATGAACATATTAGTTATTGTTAGATACTCGAAACTTACCTGTTTGTGAAAAGTACAGGTGCCAAATGGCATTGTTGTTAACTCTGGTAACTTTGAAAGAAATTTAAGTCACCAAATACATAAATATTCGGAATTAAATTTGGTTTTAATAAACTTCGTTTCAGTGTGTTTGTTATTGTAAATTGGGCTGGATACTGTAATCACTGTTTTATTTAGCATTAGAGATATTGTCCATCACTGCTACATCAAATTCACTGCTTTCAGTTACAGATACAACTGATATATTAAAGCTGGTATTACGTTGTGTTTTGTCAATTTATGATAAGGTTTTAATGAAAATGAAATATGCCGTTTTTCACTCAAAACATATATAGTACATAATTGTGAAATAACATGATTACCTTGATGTTCAAGGTAAATTTGGTTTTAAGAAACGATCAAAGTTGTCAAAATCAGCAGCATAATTTTCATCAAAATAATAATAATATATGCGTAAAATTTGAAGTCACACCAAACGTGTAATTAATTTTCCTACACATATTTTCATCAAAATAATAATAATAGTATATGCGTAAAATTTGAAGTCACACCAAACGTGTAATTAATTTTCCTACACATATTTTCATCAAAATAATAATATATGCGTAAAATTTGAAGTCACACCAAACGTGTAATTAATTTTCCTACACTCCGTTATTGACTTAAGTAATGCCCTTTTTGAAAATCGTATGCCTTTCTCAAAATTTGGAATCAAAATTTCAAACATGAACCAAAACGGTGCTATCGAAAATTGCTTTATTAATTTTCGGGATAACGGCAAAACAATAAAATACAAAATCACTTAGAGTCTCGTGAGAAATTGGGATTACTGTGGAAAATATCGCTAACAATGGGGGGGGGGTACCCAACTGATGAATCAATGTATTATCATCATTAATGTCATAAGAAAAACCGGTATGTTAAAGGAACTATATTCATTAATGGATTAATATTTAATCGTGGCTATCTTTGTAGCTTTTTTTTGAGGCAGACGCTAATGATAATTGCAGTTTTAATATTTTTAAGAGTTAAATTCTGTATGCAATACGTTCTGTGAAAAGCTAGTGTATATCTTTACATAATGTAGACAGGAAAATCGGCATTATACATTGCGTTAATAATAGTCTATTTTGGACCTGAATTTCCTCATTCAAAGTCGATGTTAAGATGCTGTCCTTGAAACTGGTAAACTTAATTTACAACACTGATAATATTAAGGATGATTAGGGTTACTAGATTTGCAGAGTGAAAAACTTGGACTTTTTTCATATGGAGTTACACTGTAAAACTCTCTGAAACAGTTAAAATTACAAATAACTAACGTTTTACCATTTGCAAAATAATGTGATATTCATTACAACGCGTTTTATAACTATAGGCAAGCAAAATAAGTTAAAAGCTTATTTAGTTGAAGTAGTAATAACAAACGCGCCTAAGTTGTCTTTTACCTATTCAAAAGAAAAATATTTGGTCTTCGTTTTCTCTTTCGCGGCTGCCCAGTGAAAACGTAGCAGAGAGTGAGGATGGGCTGTAAAATATAGTGACAAACCTTGCATATCAAATTCGTATTGAGGTACAGAGAAACTAGGACAATTCAGTTTTTTTACTGTTTTTGATCGGGGCAAAAAAAGCTACAAACTGGGACGCCTGGTAACTGTAAAGGTGATTTAAAACTGTGTCATTACAGAAGAAAACTGCGTCACTCAAATAAAAAATTTTTGAAACACAGCGTGTTTTTAGCCATGTTTTAACGAAGTATGTGTGTGTGTGTGTTCGTAAACAGATAAGTTTGCATACAGGATTTCAAGTCAATATATATATCTTCATACTTTTATTCATTTATTGCTGTATCCAGGAAAACGAATATTTGTTTTTATGTATACTTTTAGTGTACCCCAAGGAAGAACTGCGGAAACAAGGTTTTTTTTTTCTTTAAGACGTTTACCATCGGTTATTAAAATCTTCTGGCGATTTTAGGTTCACACAAATTGCACCAAACTTTATAATACGGAGCTAAGATCAAGAAGCTGCATGAAATGTTTTGTAAATTACCCTAGAAGGTGGGCTATGCTGCGTACACAAGGTCTAAGATTCGAGTCGCAATACGACGTGAAACACACTCCAAAATTTTAGTTGTGATGGTGTTATAATCGTGAAAGTCCAGTTATTCGGTTAAAAGAATTTGTATAGACAATTGGTGCTGCTGAGCGAGTGTTCTCCATTTGGCCAGGAGTACTAAGTCAGAGTTAATCACAATGGACTATTTGTGCTGTGCTCACCACTGATACCAAAACCCGATTTTTAACCTCATAAGTTCAGAGACTTATCACCGAGTTACTGGGGGGAAGGGCACTAAATTAGAGATGGCTATGCCTAAAATTTGTGGTTTCATTTAGCCCATGTGTCGCTCAAGTTGCCGTTCAGGTTTAAAATATATTGTGGCAAACACGATAAGGTCATTATAGTGTTAAAGTTTTGAAATTCTAAAATAATTTGTATCATAAGATATGATTATAAAATCTAGCATTTTGGTAAGTGCAGTATAATTTTTACTGAGTTTACTTATTTTCTGTTTGTTTGTTTTTATATTGCAGTTTCCCTAGTTTAAAAGTTGTTTGTCACTTAGCAACCTCCCAAGTGAAACATATGCTCATAACTATAATAATCCAGTCGCTATTATTTCGCTGCACTCCAGTTGCTTCATTAAAGCCTGAATGCATTGCTCCAAAAAATTTATAAAACCTGTAACGCTAGGTTTCGCTCAAAATTGTAGGTGAGTTTCGCCTAAAAAACGAAGGATGACTTACAGCCATGTTTGGACATTTTTACAGTTGGTTAAATGGAACGCATGATGAATTTGGAAAAATCTTTATCTTGTACAATTCTATTGGGTAATGCTTTTTTTTTTCCTTAAATTTTGTCGCTGTAAGTAAACATTCGGAATTTAAAAAAAAATTACGCAAACTCAGCTGGGCCTAAAGTTTTGATTGTACGATGTGAATTAGACCGGAAGATGGGAAATATGTTAACAACAAAATTAAACATTGGTGAATCAGTCGAAATGTGGCGGAATATAATTGCGGGATTATTCATTATTATTTGACAGTAGTTAAGTATGAATGCTTTAAATTTGATTTTATATACCACATGCATCAAAAGGCTAGACAAAACGAAAATTCAGAAAATCTAATACTAGAAATTAATTGTGTGTTTATGTGAGAGAAAGATACCGTTTTTTTATGGACAAAATTAGTATCTAGCCAAAAGAAGGCACAATGAAATGAAAAGGGGAATCCAGAGATAAAAAACCTCCATGCACGTAACTTTCTATAGAATTTATGGGATATCTTCATTCTCAAATTTTGCTGCCGATTAAAAGATTGCCGATCTATAATATCACGCTTCTTATACCA
>NW_013667559.1:100626-105358 GCF_000517525.1 Limulus polyphemus
ATATATATATATATATATATATAGAATCCATAATGTATTAAATTACAAAGACGAAAAGTTCGGGAACTGATGCCCGTCTATTGACCATTTCTTCTTCTTTGTCGGCAGCTATCATACTCATTTGACTCCTCCCTCTTTTCTCAGCTGTGAAAAATGTTTGATAATGACTGTCTTAAACATTTGCAATATATGACTTAATTTTACAATAGTGCTTAGAAGCTAGGCAAGCAAAAAGTAGGAGACTAACAGAATTATTGATAAATACAGTGATTTATTTTGTGTAGAATATCAGGGTTCAGTGTTTAGAAACTATTACAAATAATAATAATAATCTGTTAACACTTAAAGAATTTCATTGGTTAATTATCATCCTATATATTTTTATATAAGCATAACAGGTAATAAACAAGTATGCCAAATATAGGCTAATGTGAACATTACGCTTTTTTGTTGGCACGGAATTTTCAATGGCAACCTTGTATGTTTCCCACCATAGTTTTACTTGAAATTATTTCTTTAAATAGTTTGTAGCAGCTGTTTGCAGTACACGTTGAATCTAACGTGTTAGTTTTTGTCAGCTTTAGAAAACTACAATGTTTTTCTGTTTGCCAAATTTTGGTGCTATTTTTTGGTACACGTGTCGATGTTTGTGTATACAACGTTCCGTGTTTATTTGAATTTATCTTAATTTCAGAAAAATATAATACGTATCAACATACTGCTCAAAACTTGAGATATATGTGTTTCCGTTAAAAATACTTTTGAACATGATGTTGTGATATGCAGGCATATCATGCGTTTTCAATCATCTTTTACTAATAGTAAATAATTTTGTTCGTTTTGTCTAATTCTTTGCACTTTTAGCATAAACACGTGGTTTAGAAAACCACTGAGTTGTAGTTGTTTACTTCTAGTTACCTTTTTATTCTTTTGTTCTCTATCAGATATCTATTCTTCTTCTCGGGAATATTGCTGCAATTTCGCATATTATGTAGAACAGGTCAAGAACAGCAGTGTCCACCACTGGCTGAGTAAATAATATCTAGAAGTCACAGTCTTCATTTTGTTGTATAAGAACGATCAGTCACGTGGTAACGCCTGCCGATATGGATAAAACAGACGTTTCTTGTATGTACCGAACGTTAGTTTCAAGTCCGTTCTGCTGAGTTTTGAAACTGAGTCGGTCAACAGAAAGACATATTGAGAACAAAAATACTTGTTAATTAATTCACAGATCATTTGTGATTAATTAAAAGCTCCAAGAGTTCAACAGTAAGCTGTAGGCCAGTCAAGGCACAAATATTTTTGTGCATTAAAATTTGTTAATCAACAGTGAGTGGGTATCAAATGTAGAAAATTTGCTTAATCCTCCGTGTAACTCGTAAAGAAAACACGTGAGATAGTAGTGTAGAACTGGAAATGGTGAATTATAATATCTAGTTTCATCAAATATTCTTGAAAAGTTTTGAATACATATATTTATTTATAATTAGCTTTCATTAATTCATCACCTGGAGGTTTTACATGTAGTAAATACTTAAGTTTGGTGGCCTTTGTAGAGCTTGTTTAAATTTTCTGAAATAAGATCGGAATACATAAAAACAATATAATTGCTAACCTTTATTTTCATATTAAGACAACACAAAAATGATGATAAGTAAGAATTACACCCATTCATTGAATGTAATTTTCACATAAACTAGCAAGCTTGACATTATGATAAAATTTACAAGGCCTATTTCAGTGTTTTTTATTGTTGTTAATGTTTATAATGTAATGATGCCAATGATATCTAATTTTCGTTAAATACAAAAATACTTTTTTTGCCATAATTTTGATTTGTAAGGTACTGAAACATTTGTTGTATATTTTATTTTAATAAATATAACATATTATTATTATGATGATGAATGTGTAAAAAATTTGAATTTTAAAAGTAATATTTTAAGTTGTTGTTGTTTTTGTTCCAGTCTTGTAGCCATGTGGTTCAGACTGCTACCAAATCCAATCCTTCACCTGCAACAAAACAGCAGTGCAAATTTGGTCTACTCTTTGACATTGATGGAGTTATTGTCAGAGGAAGAAACGTTTTACCTCATTCTGTTGAAGCCTTTCAGAAGCTTGTAGATATCAATGGGAACTTCAGAGTACCAACCATTTTTGTTACTAATGCCGGAAACACGATGCGTCATCAAAAGGCTCAGCAGTTGTCTGATTGGTTGGGAGTTCAGGTGATCATATTTTATTTGGTAATATAAAATAATCTAAAGAATATTAGAAACAATTCATATTTTTGTCCCTACAATCACCTGTGATCATAATATATGTAAATAAAGATATACATAACATTCATGCCTGATTGTATAATTTTATATTTACAAAACATTTATGAAGCTTACTTAACTCTAGCATCAATTACCCTATCTCTGTGATGTCAGTCAAAATCCTTTAATATTCTAGGAATTGATTTATGGCATTAACTACAATAACTTCTGCTATTCTAGATAGTGATTTATTGTTTCCCTTAATTTGTGATATTAAAGTTTTGAACCAGTCAACAACTTTATGTATTTCAGTTGTTAAGTGGCTGTACTTATCAGTTGTGGACTTGTTTTTTTATCTTGATAATTTTAAAATCTGATCTGCTTAAAACCTTGATTTTTTAAAAACTTGTATACCAACATTAACCTTCTTTGAATTATGGTACTTAAGGAAGCATTTGGTATATTATTAAGCAATATCTATATTCCTGACTTCTATGTTATATGTTCAAGCTTAAAAATTTTTAACCTTTGTAATGTAGAAAATTCATCCTTATTTTGTTTCCTTACAAGTTTAACATGAAGCCTGTAAAAAATAAGTCTGTTGTAAAGATTACTTTCTTGTAAATACTGTATTGTCCTTGAACTTCAGAAAACTACAGTATATTTGTATTTAAGTCAAGTTATTTTAAGTATTAGCTAAAAATTGAAGTAATGTTGCTTTTTTTTGTGATAACAATTTGTTTTGAGTAATATGATAGGCAGATATGCGTTTTCTACTTGTTTTTATTAATAAGGAATTTAAAAAAATTTTGTTATTGAGTTAGTTTCTTTGTTGTTTTGGAACTATACTCGTGGTGCAGAAAATCATTGATGTTGTCTTGTTCTAGTTGCCTTTATGTCTGTTTTTTATAGCTATAGCAGATAATATCCACTTCATGGGAGGGGTTGTTGTGGTACACCATTGTTGAAAGGGTCAGCGACTGCATTGTCCTTAGCTGGCCAAGTGGTGATGTCTGTATGTTATAGCCAATGAATGCTCTGAGAGAATTGCTAGCACATTTGCAAGAGAAAGGATGCAAACTTTCTTGCATGATTAAAGCATGTATTTTTTCTCAGTTCTATATGATTGAAGTGTTTCATTCAACAAAGGTCTATGTTTAATTAAGAAAGGTGGCGGCTCATCAGTTCACTTATACAGTAGAGGTGATTATCCACTCATCTACACAAGCATGTACACTGGTTTTTGTTATGTTATGAGAAAGATTGTTTTCACTAAACATCACAGGTGTCCAGTCTGTTTATTTCTCATGCTAAAAACTCAGTTAAGTTTTAAGTCCAGATTACTTTCAAATATCCTGTTAATCCCTACTGTTATTAAGCGGTCCTATCAAATACTTGTTTGAAATCAGTTCACCTGAGAATATCACAGCAGTAGTAGTAGTAATGGTTTTGTTCATGACAACATTTGTCAAATATGTTAATTAGACAAATTGAACATAAATGTAATACTATACATAGATAAGAATTAATATGATTTCACATTTTTATTTAATTTGAGTTATAATGGCCTCCCTCTTTTTTTGCCTTTTTATCCCAACAGATTTTTATAGTGACTTTTTAATTTATTATTTTTTGAAACTTTTTCAAATTATTTTAGTATTGGTCAGACATATGCTCTTATAGGTTGCATTTATCATATATGTAGAGAAAAAAATCAGTTTGCCTTTGTGGTACTGCAGTTTTTGGATAGATTACTTCACCATTGGATGAAAATAGTTAAAAAGTTTTCATTCATTGTCTTAAAGGTTACTGAAAATTCTTTTTTTAATGTGTGTGTGACATATAATATGAAATACGAGCTAAGATGATATTCAATAAACCATGTCTGAATTTTTCAGTCAAATTGAAAATGCTACAGTTGTGAGAAATCTTATTGTATATGCCTGTTGCTCTAGTTATTGATTTGATAATGTTTTCTTTGTTGAGAAATTTCAACCTTTTTTTTTTATACATGTTATTTTCACATAGATTAATGAGCAGCAGGTTGTGATGTCACATAGCCCTTTGAGGATGTTCCGCCAGTTTCATGAGAAACATTGTTTGATTTCTGGCCAAGGCCCTATTGTGGAGATTGCTAAAGGGTAAGCTTAGAAGATCTAACACATGGTTAACTCTTTCAGCATTGAGGTCGGTTCCAGGGACCGACCTCGTAACCATTTTGTGTTTGTTATAGTTTTCATACTATAACTTTTAAATTAGTAAGCATATGTTAATGAAATCTGGCAGATTATCAGTAAACATTACAATGTTTTCATATGCAAAATATAAAAATTTTTTTATTAAGTCTTAAGGTTTGTAAAGCAATGTTTTTCTTGTGCCTTTTTTTTTTCTTTTCTACATGTTGTCCTATCTAACATGCAAAGTACATTTTCTATTTTAAGTATTAAAAAATTAGCTTTTATTGCATC
>NW_013667559.1:106358-123334 GCF_000517525.1 Limulus polyphemus
CTATAGACTTAGTATTTTGACATCACAAACATCTAATTTGAAACAGTGCTGCATTCAACATACCATGTGACACACAAAAATGGATGTTTGTCTGTGTTTTTAACACTTACTTTTAAATTATGAAATTCAGTAATGTATAGTATTAAAATTTGAATTATAATCTACAGTTTTATACCAAACTTATTGATATAAATTCATGAAATAGTAGTTCAATAAAATTTTGAATGTGAGTCAACAAATGTGATGACATGGCCTTTCACCCATGACCCGGAAGGAGAGGGATAGTAACCAATGAAATCGGTTATATTTTTGTTAAAATATGTTTTTTCTTTGTTTTAGTAAGTTTGAAAGTATAATCTTTTTTGTTGAGAGATATATAAAATGTGTGTAATATAGCAATAGTACAGGGATAAAAAATTATAAAAATGAATTACTGACATTGTATCTCTCTTATGCTTCATATGTTTAATTTTTAATAAGTACCATCAATATTGTGCTTTATATGCCTTTTCCAAATACAAAGAGAAATTTTAATAAATTGTTAAGCTATCTTATTATTTGTATATCCCTGTACAACCTTTCCACATATAACACAGAACAACACCCACTGTAAAACAGCTGTATCTGTTATTGAGAATATTTGTTGCTTGCCTGATGACGAGTAACTTTTACTTAGATGAACGTGCTTATGACATTTAATACATTCCCATTGTTAATATATCAATAGCTCTTGTACCTAAATTTTAGTAAGCTCATACCCTACCAAACAGCATTAAACAACATGTATTTTATCATGCAGTTTTATTTCTTATGAGCAGTGTTTGTTTGCTAGTGCAGACAAATCACTTGGTACCTTTATAATGTTTTTGTAGTAAATTTATAACGTTTTTAAAAAGGAAAGTTATCTTTATAGAAAATAAAAAAGCTGAAGATCTACTTTAGAGACCTGAGATATATATATACAAGTTCTTTGTAGTTATTTTATATTGTAATAAAATTTGCTAAATAATTCTTCTACAGTTTGGGATTTACGAAAGTGACAACCGTAGATCAGTTGAGGAACTGCTTTCCTACGTTAGATGCTGTTGATCATAAAAGAAGGATTCATGTGGTAAGCTGTGAATATTTGATAAAAGTTTCAAGCACATTTAAAAACAATGTCATAACACATTGTAGATTTAAAAAAAACAACAACTAATCCTTTGGATGTAGATAGGTCAAAATGCACATATCATGACATTCTTACAGAGTTAAAACTAAAATATAGTTAAAATTCTTTATCATTGTTTTTTTTAATAAATTTGATATTGAAACAGAGTTAATAAATTAACTTTTATTATTATATAAGTTTTAATTTCGTAATATCAAAAGGAAATATTTAAATAAATCAAAATGCACACATCATGACCTTCTTATAGAGTTAACCAAAATTTAGTTAAAATACTTTATTATCATTGTTTTTCAATAAATTTGATATGAAACAGAGTTAAGAAAGTAACTTTTCAAAAGGAAATATTTAAATAAATTCTCACTCTGCATTTCTCTGTATTACGTGACACTTGCTTGTTCTAAATTGCCAATTTTAGGTTATTCGTACTACTTCATTATGATGTTTTCAGTTTAGCATAAATTACACATTTATAGTACAGATGTAGCAAAGACATAGCCTCTACTTATAACCTTCAACCTTCTTGCTTTATGGAGATACAAACCACAAAGTCAAATGTGCATGCCATGCCCTTCTACTAAATCCTAACTTTCACAAAATATCATAAATTCTCTGTGGCATATGGTATTGGATTATTCCTAACCAAAAGAAAGAAATTTCATTTTACTCATTTCCTTATAAGGCTGGCTCATTCTAACAATAGGTTTTCAGTTACTCATCTTCCACATTTATTGTTACTATCATTGAGACCAACTGGACCACTTATAGTTTAATTAGAAAGCCAGTTAAATTACAATAGTTTCAGGTTATGGTATTTTTTTGCATGTTAATATTTTGTGTTCTTAGCTGCATACTTGAAATAAATAAATAACTTTTATGTACCACTACCATTGTTGCAAAAAAAGTTAGGGTTAAGATTTTTTTGGGTGCTGAGAACAAAAACATGAGGCCAGATAAGTACTAAGTTTCTTTTTTTTATGTATATTTCTTTTTTTTATATAAAGATAGCTGAAATGTAAAAAGTAGGTATTTATTAGCTAAGAATAATATTAGTGAAAAACATTAAATAAAGAATTTCCCAGTGGGGTATGCATGCAAGCTGCCCATGTGTTGCATAACTTAATACCTTGTTTACAATAATTTGAGCTATGCACTTGCTGGACAATTGATAGCTTTGTTATAGAGGTTTAATAGTTAAATACAGTTCAAAGAGTAATAAAATAAAATACAAACAGATGTAAACTAATACGAGCCTGAGGCAGGTTAGAATAAATATTTGTAATTTATTTAACAGTCTGCAGTCATTCTAGAAATAAATTTTTGTTGTCAAATGATAACTAGATAAGTCAAATGGACCAAACCCATACAGTGTTAGGGAAGAGAAAATAACAGATAAAACATAAAGTTGTACAGAAAAAACTTTTGATATTTGTTTAAGAGGTTATAAGTTGTGCAACTGAAATTTGGAAACTGTAAGATGAAGAAAAATATTTTTAATCTTAACATTAAAATCACCTTGCAATCAGACTAACTGGAGTCTGAGTCAGACTCTTAACTATATAAATTCCCAAACAAATCTTTAGTAAGAAAGTTTAATTAAAAAAATATGGTTATTTGTGTACAAAAGACTTGTAATATTTGCTAAAAGCTTGCCAAAATTTTATAAAGATACACTTAGTACATTAAAAGTTATAGTATGTATAGTTTCATGGTTTCATAGTGCTTGCAAGGTTGGTCAAAAAGACAGTTCTTGTATAGAAAGGGTTAATTGTTTCCATACGAAGATAAGGTCGATTTATCCCACCACGAAACTATACATACCATAACTCTGGATGTATTAAGTGTATCTTCACTAAATTTGGCAAGTTTTTAGTAACCAAAAAAGCTAGATATTTTAATAAAGTATTTTTACTAAAGATTTATCTGTGAATTTATGAAGCCTTTATTCAGTCAGTCTGTGTGAAAGGTGATTTTCATATTAAGAATAAAAATACCTCTTTTTATTTTATGATTTTCATATTTCATTTGCATAACCTCTAGAACGTTCTACATGAATATCAAAAGCTTTTGTTTGATAAAGATTTATTTTATCTCTTGTTTTCTCTACCCTAACACTAACTGTAATAAAATCATCAATGTAAAGTGAAATTAAAAGCTATAAAACATTAAATAAAATGGACAATACCTTTTTTGTTGTTCTTCTTTGAATGTATAATTAATTTGAGATTTTCAAATTACTTCTCAGTTTCAGTTGTTAACCTTTCCACATCTTTTTTTTTTTTTTTAATTTTATGATTTTATTGTCTGGCGTAAATCATGGAAGCAGTTTAATCATCTGTGAAAAACAATAGATCACAGAGGAAACACGTTAGCAGTTTCTTATATCCTGCACATTCTTCACATGTGAGATATGCAAACTTTGCACTTACAGGTGTAATTACCGAGTGTCATTTTGTTTTTTTAAGTTTATTGTCCAAAACAAATTAATGTACCTTTTCAAATAACCACTTTTGAACATATAAAACATCAGTTACAAGAATAGAATGTCCCAAACTATCATAATTTATCTGGCTTTCTAACTAAGCTAATTCTGTTAAACACAAATTATGCACCTATTCCAAACTGTAGTCTTTCACCATCAAAAATAAACAAAGGATCATAAGGTTTATATAAAGGATAATCTACTTTTTTATTTTTTTGTAAGGGTGCCTTGAGTAATTTTTTCTTACGAGTATTATCGAAATTGAGTAGAATTTACCCGTTTTGTTATATTATGAGTTAAAACATTTATAAAGGTTTGCTTCTTTCAGTTATTCAAATGTTCAGAGTCAAAGCCTATTTTAGTAACATTCTTGTCTTGTTTGTATGTGTGTATATTTTGCAGTGACTTGGTTGTATGCTTTTTTGGTATAAGACATTTTTTTGTATTATATTTATCTTATTGTGTTACTAGCATGTTTAATATTAATGTGCTTGTCATAAATATAAAATCATGAAGACAACTGTAAATTTATTTTTCCATAGAGTGCTACATATGATAGCAAAAATATATTAATTTTCAAATCATAATTGTTCCAGAACTTAAAGCTAAACTTGGCCACCGTATGTTCTTTACTAAACTTTGGTTTTGAAACATTTTAGATTTTCCCTCTTGCCACCAAAGAGACCTAGTAATAGAAACTAGACTCCTATCTGAAAATTCTTCAAAGCTGAATACGTACCTAACATCCAAAAACTAATGATAATGGAAATAGAAACTATAAATTAAAACATCATCTTTGTACACACATTATAAAACTTAAACATTTTGTTGAAATTTGCCAAGTTGGTGTAAAAATTTATTGTATCAACATCAAAAAACATGCAAGGAAGATGGAGAAATGTGATAAGAAAACAGTACATATTAGATAGAAATAGTTTGACAGTTGAATAGTATTAATATCTTAAATGTGTTCAGATCAACATCAAATGTTAATTTTTTTATATCTAAGTAAAGACATAAATACTAAAATATGAGCTATAAATTAATAGTGTATTATCATTAAAAGAAATTTAAGGCATGTTTTGTATTTTGACTATCTTCTTAATTAAAAAAACAGGTTCCTAACATTGTTCAATTTTTTGTAGCCTTGTGCATTTGAACGATATTTTCCTAGAATAGAAGGTAAGCTTGCTTTCAAATCTTTATAAGTAGTTGTTATGATATTTTTGAAAGTTATTAAAAACCTATCTTAACCTTGTTTGAACTTAACTCTTAAAAAAAGATAACATTAAGGATTCCTAATAATTGCTGAGCTTTAATCCTGCTTTTGTACCCTTGCTGTATGGAACAACCTTTGTACCATGGAATTGTACCACATCCCACACCAAAAAAACATATTAAGTTTTATTAGATTGCTATCCTATCTATGTGTGCATTTAAGGTAAACATCTTATGAATGACTCAATAGCATATTGCTCATTTTTTAATGCTTTGGTAATGTTAATAAAGGAGTAATGGAAAATATCAGATATTGATAATTGATATCACTTTATTTACAAAAACATACATGATTAAAAAAGTAAAATTATTATTTTTTATCTAAACATCTTCCTATGAATTATTTTGAACTAAAAACATCATTTGTTGGCCAACATCAATGAAAATGTCTTACATTTAATCTAACCTAACTGCTTACTCGGAATCTTCTGTATCTAATCCTGTTGTTTGACACTGAAAGGTTTGGATGTAAACTTAACTGTGATCTGACTGTCTTCAAGTTGATCATTTTCACTTTCACCATCATCTCCAGCTTCACTATCACTGGGACAGTCAGCCATCATCTGCCTAACTCTCTTGCCTTCAATCTAATAAAAAATAAGAAATTACCCTCATAAAAACCTAATACTCTTCAAAAAATCTTTGCTGAAGCAAATATTGTTTCGTATTTGGCATATATAAGCTCTAAACACTTATTGTATTATAAATGACAAATAATAGAGAGATAATTAATCTGGGAAAACATAACTTGGTTTAGTACCATGGGGTGTTTTGCTCCCCAAGCCACAAGAAACCACATGTCAACTTAAGAGGGAACAACAGGTGCATGACATTTGGAATAATGGTACTGTTGATTGCATTTATACTAAATGTCATCATTTTTCAAAGGAGCTTTCATAGCTCTTTCTCTGAGTTTATCATTACGTGGTTCTGCTATGTTCCTTCTCCCTGTATGTCTAAATTTCATATGGCATAACACTAGGGATGTGTCGATTTATCAGTATCTGTATCGGTTGTATTTTATCAAGAAATAAATTAATTTAGGCAAACTGATTTCACATATTCCTTTTTTCGAAGCTATTAAGGCAATATATGAATAAAGCTTGTTAAAGATATTGCAGCTTAAAATATGTATCATTTTCAAATGTTATATAAAGTTCTGTTATGTTCGACAATTGTCAATTAAAGGCTTTTACTTGTACTTCTTAATAGTATAAATATATACTGTGTTGATGATGGGCTTAGGATTTTTCTACAGTAGGTGACTATGACTTGTTGGCGATAAATTCAATGAGGAATGAACAGCATGCACTCCACTTGTTTTCAAAATAATATATATATATATTTGGAACAAGTTAAACATGTGTATAACAAATTCTTTACACTATTGAGATTATAGGCATATTATAAACACTATATATATAGTTTTCCGCTTGTCAAAAGTCCACTTAGGCCTATTCAATTACTTTAGAATTTCAGTTGACAAGCCGAACTACCTTTCCATACTTCTGTTGCACTAGTATTCTGTGTATAATTCACTTACAATTGTGGCATGAGTTACCATAATCGTTTGGTCTTCTTTCTTTTAAATATCTTCTGTTCCTTTTGTCAAAGTGCACTTAGGCTGATTCAATTTCTTTAGAACCACGCTTTGACGGAATTAATCATTCTTCTTATCTCATTTTCTACTGTATGTTTTACTCTAAACATATTTAACATTAGGCCTATCTTTTCTGCGGCAATTAACTTCACACTAAATTTTTCCTTGACCATGACTTTATTCTGCTATTGTCTGTCTGCTGCTTCTGCTCATCTCAAATTATTTATATGTTTATCACTTAATCATCTGCCTGCCTTCTAGAGATCACTATATTCTTGATGTCAATGTATTGCATGCAACATTTGATAGTCTCAACATCAGTGAATTATAAACACAACTTCCAACATTCATCTGCTTTTAACTCTTATTATAAACAAAACTAAACAATCATAAAATATTCACTCACAAAATAAATTAATCAATAATATCTAAGCTAAACAGTCTTTTATATCATGACAGTAGTAAATAATAAAAAATTTTAGACCTACTTATAGTAGTATATACTAAACAAATAGATTATTTCATTTATTTGTTGAACAAAAGTCAATGGTTTGGTTTAAAAATAATTGCTACAGACTTCATTTGAAAGATATGGTAGATTACTTCTATTACTTTAACAATGTTAAATTCAAAGTAAATATAATCTTAATCTTTTTTTCTGAAATTAATCAGTAATCACATTGTTAAAAATAACACTTGAGTATTACATTTTTAAACTATTATATTTAATCAAAATTATTTCATCCTGTTTAAATTATACGTTTCATGTTTCTGAAATTAAAACAAATCCTGTTAAATTAACATTTAGGAATGACATTTTTTAAATTTTCTAAAACATTTGCTGCTTATTCTTTATTCACTTGAAAAGATTGAATTAGTATTGTAATGAAAAATTTAAATTCTGAATTTCTAAGTGTAGTTACGTACCTAATAATGTTTCATCACATTGCTTACTGAGTGGTTTATAAGCCTCACATCATTTAATTATACTGGTGAAATACAGATGTATTTTATGTAGGGATGTGCCAATAAGATAAATGGTGGATAACTAAGTATTAAAAATATTAATGCTGATTAATTGGCCTTAAAACACTGAGTGATCAGCCCTACTATCATTGTTTAAACTTAAAGGCCAATTTTCAAAATTTATTTCTTGATTTTAAGTACTAATAAATGTTATCTAAGTGAGTGACAGTAAACAAAGCATTATATAACTTAGATCCCCAACTTTCAAGTGTCAATCAATATCGGTAAGTTTTCTGACAGGCACTAGGACATTGTTTTATTGCTACTAATATTAGTCCAGGTCTTTATGGAATAAAGGCAGTGTAATAATAATTATATAGATATGTACAGATTTAGGTAGGCTTGAAAGCGACATGCATAAACTGATGATAACTTGTATTAACAAGCAGTATATAAATATTGTTTCAATTTATATAGACCCACATGACTTTAATTACTAACACTGGCTAAAATAAGCAACTTAACACAGCACTGTCCTCAGCATGGATTCATATTGTGGCAGTTGGATAACAGTTTGTCTGGCGAGTAGAAATCAGTCAAATGACTACAAATTAATGGTCAATATAAGCAAAACAAGCCCTCATTTGCAATAGTTTCAGGGTACAAAATCTTAAGGTTATGGAATGAGAATAAAAAATCAGTTCAAAATGCATTCTCCTTCACATTGGCCAGAAATGTTTTTTTTTCAATCTGAGACAACTGCACACATCTTTTTAAATCTACATAACATACACACTATCTTCCAAACACTACAAAACTTTGTATAATCTTCAAAATTTAGATGATACTTTTGGTTACTAAAATATGCCCCTCAACAAATTTTAAGCATCTACTTATTGCCAAGTTGTTGTTTTTGTCAGCCATCCACTGCAGGTCCACATTACAGATGAATAAGTGACAATAATGGTAAGATATATATAAATAGCATTTTCAAAAAAAAAGTTAAATTTGATCACTGATAGATGTATTATTCTTGTTACAATGACATAAAGCATTTCTTTTTTTCAATTTTTATTAGTGGAGCACAATGATGACATTTTTAGTTGTTCGGTAACTACACGTGTCACATTAAGTAGAAAAGTGACAATTTGAGAAATTAAAGAAGCTCAAACAAATAAATGTGAATTTATTATTTTGACTATGTTGAAGCTGTTGTATTGTTTGGAGAACCTGTGAGGTGGGAAACAAGTCTGCAGCTGATCCTTGATGTCCTGATGTCAAATGGTTTGCCTTGCGAGTCTTTACCAATAGCTCCCTATCCACATCTTCCAGTATTGGCTTGTAACATGGACCTGCAGTGGATGGCTGAGGCATGCACAGCCAGGTTAGTTGTTGGACTTTAGGTTTAACCTTTCAGTATAAATTTATAAATTATATGCATCAAATGTAAATCACCAATCACTTCTTAGTCTCGATAAATATATTTTGTTCTTTGATTATACAATAATACTTAACACATGAACTTTCAAAATAGTCTTTTTTAAATGGTTATGTCTTAAATATTCCTGCTTATTTGAAGGTTAAGAGTAGTGGCAGTGCTAGACATTTTATGTTTGGATAAATTAATTATTAGCTCTTGATTATATGGAGAAAACTTGACATTGATAACATTGAAAAGTGTGTCGCTATTGGTTTCAAATGATACACTTTTTCTGAAAGTTTGAGATTGTTCTCAAATTTCATATTTACATCAAAGAAAACTTGGTATACTTTTGTTGTAAGAAAAGATCTTAGTATAATTTTCTCAGGTTATATAATTTGTTTTTTAAATATTTGCATAGTTAGATTTTAAATATTTAAGCTTAAATGAGAGAAAAGCTTGACATGTTTAACTTGCAGTTGCTTTGTTAAAAATAGCTTGGAACAGATAATTCTCAATTGTTGTGGTTTATAAAAATCTCAAAAATTGTACATAGTCAGTTTTCAGATGTGCTTCTGTATACGGCAAACAATTTTTGTTCTTAGTAAGAAAGCTAGATTCAGTAATTATTAATTACTCTTGTAAATATTTTGGTATGTGCACATAAAGTTTATGCTGCTGTTATTTACAAGAAGAGTGCTTAATTCATTGATTTGGACTGCTGTTCTTCCAGTTGTTATAATGAAAGAACCAAAAGTATACTTGTAATACAATTGAGCATGTTAAGGTATTTCTATATATTTGCCAATTTTAAACAAATCATATCAAAGTATCACTATATTTACATAAATTAAATCATCATAATACAGGAGTCCGATTTGTGTAGTTGGAGAGATTAATGTTTTTAATTTCAACAAAATTTATTGCATAAATTTAAAACAAGTGTGCAAGTGTGTTACTGGAAAAATATACAAACATTTTGCTTAGGTTGAACTTTGTTCTGCTTTTCAACATATCATTTAAGAACAATTTTTTCATAAATAATAAATATTAAATGTTAAGGTAAAAATTGTCTGTCCATTCCCATTATTACAACCGACCAAGGATAAATCACTCACTCGTGTTAATTTTATTTCATGACCATAGGCGTATAGTTAGGATACTAAAAACATTGTTTTCATTTTCCATAATTACTCACCTTGTTTTCATTTTTCAATTTTTAGAATCTTGTGTTCAACACAATTTTTATTTTATTAATTAATAGTTTTTTTTCTCTCACTATAGTCTCACTTCTTTCCAGCTACTCTTACTCATCAAACACTATTAAGTTAGGAAAAGTTTTCTTTCAGTCTTCCTTTATTTCTATAATAATGAACATTATCCTAATGTCTGCTGATGGGACAGTGGTAAGCTTATGGACTTACAGTGCTAAAATCCAGGGTTCAATTCCTTGCAGTGAACACTGGAGATAGCCCAATATGACTTTTCTCTAAAACAAACTTTATCATAATTTGGCTCATGTTTACAGTGTCATGATCTCCACTGTTACTATCTTATGATCTTGTTTGTCCAATTGACCAGTTATTTTTTTTTGAAGGATTTAAAAAGTGGAAGAGAACATTTATTTGCTGTTGTTGTCTGATGCTGTCGTAGAGCCCCCCAGTGGCACAGCGGTATGTCTGCGGACTTACAACGCTAGAAACCGGGTTTCGATATCCGTGGTGAGCAGAGCACAGATAGCCCATTGTGTAGCTTTGTGCTTAATTCCAAACAAACAAAGATTTCTTAGAACCAGAGGTTATGTAATCCAACATCTTGTAGACAAGGAATATGTCAGTCAATGTGGATGTTTAGTTTGAAAAGTCTGTAAATTATTCTGTACTGTGAAGATACTAAGTTGTAATATGTGCTGGACATAATAACTTGGTCTTCAAGCACATGCTGTATTAATAAAATAACACACACACACACACAAAGAAAGATTTAGTAATAAGAAGCAGCTTCTCATGGTTTTTAGGTAGATAAAGTATTTGATAGTTCAGCTATTCATGAAAAGAGTTTGGCTGGCTCTATAGCAGAGATTATATTTAGCCATTTGTGTAACATTGTTAATATACCTGTAAGAGAAGGAAAACTAACCTTGCATATATATAATGTAGATTACGGTACATAACATGACAAATACAAAAATCATGGAAAACACATGTATATAATTTTAGAATAACAAAAGGGCCTGTTGTCCATCTGAGTCATTCTATCCACTAAAGTAAAGTTTAAAATATGAATAATATGCTCAAAGCCAGTTCTTATCATTCAGATATTTATTAATCCTTTCCTTAAACACACTTAAATTAATTGCATCCAGCACATCTAAAGGCAGTCCATTCCAAAAGCCAACCACCCTGTTAGAAAAATAAAGCTGTCTTAGCTGAAGATGACTGCTTCCCTGCCAAATTTATATTTGTGTCCTCTTGTCCTACCATTATCACCATTAAGCATGAACAAAAATGATACATCAACTCTATTAATTCACTTAACAATCTTGAAGATCTTACTCAGATCCTTTCTAACTCTTCTTTCCAGGAAAACAATTTCAGAGATCTTAACCTGTTCTTTTTAGATGACCTCTCCATCCCAGGTGTCATACTAGTAGCCCTCCCATTAACCATTTTCAACAATTAAATGTCCTTCTTAAGTTATGGATCCCAAGACTGAACACAGTACTCCAAATGTAGCCTAACTAGTGACATATGCAATGAAATTATAACCTCTTTAGACTTGTATTCAGTATTTCTGTAGATACAATCTACAAACCTATATGCCCAGCCACTAATAATGCCACATTGTTTAGACTGCATAAGAGACTGATCAACTAGAACACCAAGATTCTTATTCATAACAATGTTAAGGCTATTTCCATAATTCAGATATCCCACATGCATTACCTTGCATTTATTATAATTAAAAGCCATCTGAATAAAGGCAGATCATTCTTTTACTGCAGGTTTGGTCATGGAGCATTTCTAGTCTGTCTTGAAAACCTCTATAAGGTAAGAATACAAAGTGCGAGAGATAATATTACTGATAAATTAACATATGCATCATTCTCATCTTTTATCTTTGTCAGTGGAATATTTTGCATTACATATGTCCACTCTCTTAATTTCTTTGCTCACACTCCGTCTTAGCTAAATTCAGCATTACTTCATAGCATATCCTTCATATCTTCCATTATATAGCCGATCTACCTAATACTAATTGAGGAAATTAGTTTTACCTGGAAATATCACATTGGTGCTGTTTGCACTTGTTTTATGAACTGTTAACCAAAAAGATGTAACTTCTATCAGACCACAGAAGCACCAATCAGAAATATTTTGAGAATAAATATACAACCAAGACATAGGCTTAAAATTAATAGTAAAATAATTACAAGTTTTGAAATTATTTTTTTACTTACAAGGTGGATATCCTATACATACTTTTACAAAATGAAATCCTAAATGGCTTGTTAACAGTATTAAAATTAAAACCACATAATTTGAAAACACTTTATTAATTCAAAGACAAAAACTTGTGTGTGTTCTTGCTTATGGACACTGGATGATTGCTTGTTACTAGATTTGTGAGTTGATTAGACTGGCTTTCTTTCTTCTCAATGTATTCCCACTAACCAATCCACTCTAGATTCAGAATATGAATGTGTAAATGTAACATTTGTTACTTAACAGGAAATGTCATATTTACCCAAGACAACTAGTGCTTTTCACATAACTAGTCATTCTTATTCAAACATAGGATAGATCATAATCTCAAAGTAGCATTTGACCTACCATTGGAATATACTTGCTGTTGACATTCTTGCACAATATGCAGAATTATAGCCAAACCACCCTGGGCAGAACAGGTGTTATCTCCTTAAAATGACAAAGGAACAAAGGAAACTAAAATGACTATCATGAGTATGTGTTATTCAAAAAATAGCATATATTTAGAATAAACAAAAGCTTTGGAAATATTCTACATTAATATCAGAAGATAGAAAATGTACATCACAAATAACCAGGAAGAGGATTTTGATAAAAACATAAACAATTTGAAGTATAAAATCAAATCTACAATAATTAATAATAGATATGTAAAGAAAACACTGTAGAAAAGCCAATGTATTAAACTGTATAATTGGAAAACTGTAAATGCCTAAATGTTAAAAAGTAAAAAAAAAAAAAATTATTGGTACTAGACTTGGTCAATGAGAGTATTAAAGTAGCAGTAGTTTGTTATTTTCAGACCTGTAGACCAGAACCAGCCGTAGCCAAAATGGCTTCCTGGGTGGAATAAGTATTTGTCATTCTATACATTTCTTGTATTTTTCATCCTCTTTATTCAATCTTTTTTCTCTTATTCGCATTACCTGCCAGATTCTCAACATTTTCACACAACTTCAACTATACTACTGACATAATGGCATGTATGTATATGTATGTGCAAATAGGATTTAAAGAAAGAATTGTGTAGAAACTAGTGGGCATATCCTAAAGATTGTATTCATGCAATTGATAATTTTTAAGGGGCTTTTGCATCCCCATTGCAGTTGAGCCCGGGGAAGTTGCCCAGTTTGCCTGGCCCTGCTGTAGACTGGTGAGAGTTATATTGGAAAACCTTGGAAAAAATGTATCAAACCTTCTCAATCTATAGTCTGTGGAAAGGTTGCATTATTACAGAAAGATGGTAGCATAGTGTATAGATCCAACTGTGGTCTGCCAAGATAAAATAAATCAGGTGGTCTTTGAACAAAAATCTTTGAGAATGACTATTCTAGAAAGTTTTAAATATACAAGTCAAGTTGCCTAGTTGTGGTATTTTCAGAGAGTAGATGCAATATTTAAGATGTTAGTGCCATTTGTAGTCTAACTTACACTGTGTGATCTGTAAGCTAACCAGTTATTTTTGATAAAATTAAACATTAAGCTTCAGTTTATTATGTAGAGATCGAATGAGGAAGGGATAACTGACAGAGCAGTTTATGAAAACAATCAAAATATAATTAAGCAACAATATCATGTATGTGCCAAACATTAATTAACTAAAACATGGGCCTCATATATTTTTCATTATATAGAAAATAACTGGTAAGGATGTTATCTATACGGCACTTGTGGGTAAGCCGAGCGAGATCACTTACCTTCATGCCGAACACTGTTTACTGCAAGAAGCAAGGAAGATTGGTATCACTAGTCCTATCAAGTCATTATATGCTATTGGGTAGGTAAATGCTTGGAGATTATTACTTTGAAACCAACATTTGTAGTAAAAGTTGTTTACATAAAAGATTCCAAGGTATACTTTCTGCATTTTAAGTTAGTGAAAAAAAAATTGCTAATCTGGTTTGGGGAGTAACTAAAATATATTCCACTGTGTTGTACATAAACATTTATTAAGATAGTAAAAACAAAATAGGTAAAAATTATTTTTCAAGACATAAGTATAATTATTGAAGCAAATGGGGTGTTTGAAGTCTGCCATGATTTGGATATACTGATATTTGACTTTTGTTTTTATGATTAACTAATGAATGCCATGTGGGTATTTTACCAATGTAATCTTGATTGACTGGATGAAACATTCAAGAAAATTACCAGACACTTTCTGTGCAGCATATATAAAAGCTAGATGTTTTAACTGAATCTCTATCATTTGAGTTCTACATTGTGCTTCCAAAGCAGATAGTGTTTTATAGACTTCAAGTATATGTAATCTGATGATTAAAAAAAGTTTATATAAGACATGTTGAAATTCATTTGTTCTTTGTAATTATTAAGTCCTCAAATTACACAGTGTGTTCAGCACTCATCCCTCCAATATTTGCATGATAAATATTGTCAGTATGACTGTATGGTAAGTATAGCAAAATGGTATGCAGTCAATTTCAACAAATACACTTACTTTATTAATAAAAAGATAATGTAGAATAACACTGACATTTACTTAGTTTTCCAGAGGAGACAAAATTTACATGCATGTTCTTAATTGGCTACTCAAGAGCAATGGTAGAGTGATATAATCTTGATTTTTATCTGCAGTGACAATATCAACACAGATATATTTGGAGCCAACTTGTACAACCATTACATACAGAAACGTACAAAACAAAAGAGGAAAGAGAAAGCTGAAGTTTTAGCTCATGTGAAAGTTACAGCTGGGAGGAGTAGAGAGACAGATCTGTCACGTATGGGAATCATACCTGAAGCAGATTTCAATTTGGAAGTGAGTTTGAGTTATAGAACAATTAATATTTATCTTTTTTTTTATGATATAATTCCAGAGACTAAACTTTCGGTAAAGTAACACGTTTTTTTCTCAAAACATCGATGTGTGTGTGTGTATGTTTCATATGCTTCAATATCTTGATGCATTAAGTTTAAAACAAGTTAACTTCCAAAGATGGAAAATGTGAATCTTGTCTTGTTCATAAAAATGTGCACATGATCAAATTAGTATTATAATAAAAATAATTTACACACACAACCAATGACTTTTAATTGATGATATGGACTTTTAAAAACAGATTTTATTTCTACAGTGTGTATAAATATCTTCAGTTTCCAATCATAATTGATATTACGTAAAGTTTTACTTCCCACCCCTTTTTTTTTTATTGTTGTTGAGAGAGATTTATAACAATGCCACATTTTTCCTGAAGTTCAATAAAATGTTTGTTTCTCTCTCTTTAACTGTTACATACAGTCTTGATGAAAGATGAATTTAGAATAGTACTATTTCAGTTCAGCATAAGAGGTTTTTTGATAAGTTGTGGTGGTAATCAGATATTAACTTGTTTTTACTTTGCGTATTTATAAGAAGAATGCATCAAATTACCAAATTATTATTATTATGTTTGTGTATTTCAATGAAAATGCTTATCAGTATTTATATTAAAAACAAAAAACAATTTATGCCAATTTTTAATTATTATTAAAATTTTGTCCTCAAATGCTATACTGTTCTTTTACTGTTTCTATAATCCTAAACATTTCTAAGTATTTAAATAGTCTAATGTTAGAAGATAAAACACATTATCGTAGAGAGCACAAAAGAAAAGCATAATGCTTTACACAGGGCAGTACACTCTTTTTTTCATGCTACCATACAGTTAATCAATGTATAACTGTGGAATATTGTTCCAAATGTCCTGTAATACTGTCCACAATTCAGCCTAATTGTTCGGTTACTTTTGGCCTCAGTTTTTACACAAGCCAATACAGTCTTAAGAATATTACATTATAAGTTACAGCATTTACAGTAAAAAAAATCACTTTTGGAGAGTTTTGATTTTCTATCTTGGCCACATCTGTTATTAACAGTGCCAGTTTCACACCCTCTTCCAAATCTTAGTTACAACTCCTACTTAAACATGCAGTATCCTTGAACAGCCAAAACTTAAGATTTTTTACATGCTTGTCTTGTTCCATTTCTGCCCTGGGAGCCATGACTGGATTAAGACTACTACAGCATATACTATAATTATCTGTACTTTTATAGTGTTGACTATAATATAATGCAGGTCATTTTCACATGATAAAGGGCTGGATTCCTGTAGCATTATCTACACATGACTATACTCTGGTACAATTTATTTTCACATGATGAAGGGCTGGATTCTGTAGCATTATCTACACATGACTTTACTCTGGTACAATTTATTTTCACATGATGAAGCGCTGGATTGCTGTAGCGTTATCTACACGTGACTGTACTCTGGAACAATTTATTTTCACATGATAAAGTGGTGGTTTTTCCATAGTATTTGCCCTTCATACTCTTTTTTTTTCTCCTCACTGTTTCCATTAAAAAATTAGAGTTATTATATACTATTAAGAACCATTTTAGTTGAAATATAATAATGCCTTTTAACATGATACACAGAATAACACTATTAGGTGTGGGTAGATCAAGAATGGGAAAATTAAATTATCTTCTTTTATCAAAAATAGTCAACTGCACCAAACCTTCTATTAAAGAAATGTCCAAATTTAAATAATTCTCACGGACATCATTATTA
>NW_013667559.1:123457-136830 GCF_000517525.1 Limulus polyphemus
ACTTCTTTCTATTGTAAGTTCTGTTGGATATATTAAGTTTAGTGTAAAATTCATATTATTTATAGATATTAAATCATCTGTGTAATGGAAGTGTAAATGTATAAATTAGGATTTAAACTCTGCTTCATAAATGAGTTTTCATAAAAGAAAAGATACAGGTTGGTCATATTTGAAGAAAAGTTCGTTCCCATTAGAATACCCACCATTTCCTTATATACTTGTTTCTTTAAAACAATATAACTGTTATAAATACAGAAATGGAGTACATTTTAAAAATTAATTTTAGTGAATTTAAATTTGGGTATATTTCTTTCTTTATTTATACTAAAGTTGTCAAACAAATCATTGAAACCCTGATTAAATCTTTGAGGTGTATTTTAGTATATAATTTAGTAAAGTCATATATAAAAATAGAACTGGCAGTTTTTGATAAATTTAAATTATTTAAACATTCCAAAACTGGAATGTTGTTTTTAATAATCCAAAAATAATTATTCTGGTTATTTGAGGGTGTATTTTTATTTTTTCAAACAAGACATCTAGAATATTGTTAAGTACTATGGAAACAGATTTAATGACTGTATTTAAAGAATTAGTAATAAATCTGAATTTGACAGTTTTTTTTTCAATATTGGAATTGCATATAAAAATGGTAAATTTGTACAAGAATAATCTGTATGGATATTCCATTTTTTAATAGCCTTCTTCAAATTAGTAATAACATTGCACACAAAACCAAAATTACAGCCAGTTTTATCAATCAAGGTAATAACGAATTGTTTTTAATTTCTTTTATTATTATTATTGTGAAAATAAGCATTAAGGAGATTTTGTTAGAATTCCCATTGTCAGACCTAGTTGTCATCATAGTCATTGCAGATAGTGCCAGTGGAATCAAGATTTAGGTTGAATTGACCGAGTCTGTAGCGAGAGAGTTAATAATATAACAGTGTCTCTTATAAAATGAAAGCTAAAGTATAAAACAGTATATCACATAATGATTGCAATGAATATTAATGATGACAACATTAAACAATATTTTATGATAAACTTTCAATAATTCATGCAACTACATTAGATATTATCCATGAAATGTAAACCAATTATTATTATTATTCACAATATCAGTGTTAGTTTGCTCTTATAAAAATTGTGCAGTTGAAATCACTTTGTAACCAATAATCGGATCTTAAAAATACTGATATATTTGATGAAAATATTGGTTTAGTATCAAGTGTATCATTAAAGAGAGTCACTCGTATAGGCCCATAATTCCAACTTTATAATGTTTTTTTTGTTGGCCATTCAACTAGTGTGTTTTAACAAGTAAGCTGTTTTGTACCCTGTGTTTCACAAAAAGATAAATGGGATTTTTCATTATAGTGAAATACATTTTACCAGCAGAAAACAATATTGTATCTTTGTATTACACAGGTTGAGGAAGGAGTCATTTCCTGCAAGTCTGTTCTTGTACATACAGGTGTCTACAACCAAGACTTTGATGAAGGAGATTTTGATCACTCGCCACGGGACTTCCTACCAGCAGAAGCGGCTCTGAAGGAACCTACTTATAAAGTAGAAGATGTTCTGAGTGCTGTTAATCTCATATTTAATGAGGAGAATTTCTCATGATGTTTATTCCTTATTAGCTTAGTCTGAAATTTTATTCCCTATCCATTCCATGTGTGAAAAATAATAGTTTTCTTAGATGCGTGACTATAACCAGCTTCAGCATGTTAGTAATAGTTAATTTACGTCTCCAGGTTTTTTCCTTATTTCTAAATTGAAAGTTCGTCAAAGTTTTCAAAAGTACTGACAATAAGTAGCTGTATTAAAATTATGTAGGTAGCTAGGAATGACAGGAAGATATGGGTACCTCTATATTTGTAAAACCTTCTTGTAAATTGGAAAATATGTTAAATATTGGCTGTTATACGCACTTCGTTTAGCCAGTAATCATTGGAGAAGAGTTAAGATACTTTCTGTATTTAATAATAATATAAAAACTGGAGGTGTATTTTAGTATCTATACTTAAACTGTACAGTAAATGAAAAATTGTGTATTGTTTGTGTTCAACACAGGAAAGAAACTCTGGTTTTATTATATATCTTTCAATAACCTGTACATCTTAGATTAGAGTTAAGACATCCTGTATTTGTGTTCAACACAGGAGAGAAATTTTCAATTTTATTATGTACCTTTCAATAATCTGTACATCTTAGATTAGAGTTAAGACATCCTGTATTTGTGTTCAACACAGGAGAGAAATTCTTCAGTTTTATTATGTACCTTTCAATAATCTGTACATCTTAGATTAGAGTTAAGACATCCTGTATTTGTGTTCAACACAGGAGAGAAATTTTCAGTTTTATTATGTACCTTTCAATAATCTGTACATCTTAGATTAGAGTTAAGACATTGCAAATATCTGTGTTTGTTAAAGTGGAGAAAAGTCTATGCATACATGTGAATCAAAATATATGAGTAATAATGCATTCTTACAAACTGTCGATAGAGCTTTAATGATACAACTAGTTAGACCTCTAAATCTTCTATCTATATTAAATCCAAGTCTAAACCATTGCTTGTCAGAAGTCTGTGTGTGTGTGTGTGCTTATAATTGGCAAACTGCTGGACCAATTATCATCAAACCTAGCATGTACTATTAGGGCCCCCAGAGGAATGACATAGGGAGAATCAAAGTTCTTGATCTGCATCTCATCCCAAATACTCCCTGGGGATCCCAGTGTCCTCCCTGTTCATCCAACGGGTATGTTATTAATAATTCTCAAAGAACTGTTTACAGTCATGATCAGGATTGTAGTGTACAGTGTACATTTTTATATTTCTCTTGTACAGCATGTGTATGCTTTTTGTTGTTGTTTTCCAACATTTAGAACATGCTTCTGGTATCTGTTAGGACATTTTTTTCCAAACTGGAAGAAACAGAACAGTTGGAAATGATTATAATATACTTAACAAAACTATCACTTTGCTCTCAAAACTCATTCCTAACCAAATTTTTCATTAATTTTTTTTTTAAACAGCTAAAGAAAATGTTGATTTTGCAGTTATCACTAACAAAAAATTAGGAAACTTTGCTGAGTTAGGGGGTGCTGCTATTTAAATTTGGAAAACACTGTGTTAGGTTGATTTGGGAATATTGTGATAATCCTTATAATAATTGGCCAATGATGATGTAAAATATTAAACTAAATTCTCATAAAAAAGTCTGTAGTTATAAGAAAGTAATATTGAAACATCAACCACTTTTTCCAATATTTAGGAATAGGTTGAATTTTGACTTAACAAAAAAAAAGTATGGTACTGTATGAAAGAATTTATTTCAATATTCCTTACGTTTTCAAGTTGCAAGAATTCATACAAACTTGAAGTTTCTGTGTTTAGCTGAAAGTTGTAATTAATTATTTTTGTGCGTCATGATTAGAAGATAATGAATTTTCTTTCTGTGTCTTTCACAGTGCAAACAGAACACCGTACAATATGGTACCCTCGGGTTACATTATCTAGAAGCTTGCAAATAGATGGTTAGATCATAATCACTTCAAATAATTGATTGAAAATTAGTTGAAATAATGAATAATTAGCTGTATAATAAACATTGTTGTGTTATCTGGGTAATTTATACTAGACACTGAATTTTGAAACTATCCTTACAACTTTCAGTGCTAGCAGCATACTGTATGGTATGGAAAAAGTACTGTACAAATTTAGATTGTTGAATCCTTTTATAAACTCGACAAATACAAGGAATCCTTCTTTTTGCCATTATAAAGTGGAATAGGTGATCCTCTCTCTTCTGTACAACAGTCTGCATTTGAAGTAAATTTTCTTGCATAAAGCTCAAATTCTTTAAGTAAATTCGTAGGGACCAAAGCTCAAGTATTGTATAATTCTGGGTCAGAGCTCCTATATCAAATATTTTGTTTTTCATTCAACACCTGTGATAGTCTAGGAGGAGTAAGCTGGGTTTCAGACTTTGTTCAAACCCTTTGAGGAAGAAGTCTGATTTGATATTCTAGAAGGGATGAACATTTTAAGATATTTTGGCTGCAGTTTTTTTCTGTGAGCCTACAAAATATACATCTCTCAAAAACCACAAAAATCATGATGATTTTCATTATATCATGTAAGTGTAGTTTCATTCAGTAATGTCCAATCATAAGCTATGTAACATACAATTCTCTGTTTAACACAAGAACATCCACAAAGCTTTTAAAATATTTACTAAACCCTGTAAGAATGTACATGTATGCTGTTAAACAGGCATTGCAAGAAAGCAGACTGCCAACTAACACAAAGCAAATGTCAAACACGCTACATTTAAGTTTGAACAAAATACTTCTGTTTAGAAATGTTAACAATTCTGTATATACTCTGCTATTACTTATTACTTTAGTTTAATACAATATGTTTAGGAAAGGCTATTGTACACTCGTTTACTGTAACTAAAAGTATAATAGCACTCATTTGCAAAGTACACTTGATATATGTATATGTACTACAAAAAATCGAGCATAAGCAGGACATAATAAACGTGATGAAACTAATGTACATTAGTATGCATTTATTAGAAAACCTCAAATGTCATTTTGTAAGCTTTACACACAAAATAGTCATTGATATGCTATATAAATTAACTTTAATTAGTACAAATTTACCTTACAGGAAACTTTTTAAAAATCAATACACAAGTAATATCTTTAAACTTCTATAATGCTAGTAATGTGGCTATCTTTGACATCACTAGCAATTTGGCATCTTTATGGCATTGTATTTCTGTATTTTCTCAAAGTCTCTGGTGTACTTTGATTCAGTTTTTCTTCAAGTTGTGTCCAGAGGCTTACTTTAGTACGGTTGATACTTTTATCAAGGATAGAGTCCAGCAAATCCCAGATTTGTTCTATGAGATTAAGATCTGGACTTTGTGGCAGCCATTCCATTCCCTGGATATTTCCTGAGTTTTCTTTCTTTGCCAAATAAGCATGTAATTTCTTAGGTTCATTATCTCCTAGAAAGATGAAATTCTGCCCGGTCAGTTTCTTTCCATAATTTACTCAGTTTTGTGACGATGGTCAACACTATCAGTAGATATGATGAACCAAACCATCATAGAGCCTCTTGCATGCTGAAGCATTGGCATTCCTTCTACAGTTTCTCTTTGGTGAACATATGTACATTGGTTGGAACCATACAGTTATAATTTAGTCACATGTCCAATTTACCTTGTGCCACTGTTTCAAAGACTAGAATACATATTCTTTCTCATAAGCTAGTCTCTTTGTGCACTAAATGCTCTCTTGATGCTACTCTTTCTCAAAGGCTACATCTTTACAACATTTTTGAAACTTTTATCTGTGCATGACCTGCTAACCTCGTTGTGAAGGTTTTTCTAGTTTTCTTTTGCTTTTTCAGGGAATTGAATCTTAGATATTTGACATATGTCTTATGTCATAGGAACAGTTATCCTTCTAAACGTATCCCTTGGTGGGACAGCTGCAAGGCAAATCTCTGGATTTACAATGTTAAAATCAGGGGTTCGATTCCCCTTGGAGGACACAGCAGATAGCCCGATGTGGCTTTGCTATAACAAAACACACCTTCTAAATGTCCTGTGTGTAGTTAACAGTACTTGACGAACAGCCAAGGTCTTTTTCAATTGTTCTTAAATTCAAACTAACATCATTTAAAGATATGACTTTGACTCTGATAAAGGGTGTTAGTTCTCTGTTTTGGCATTTTAATGGCAACACCACAGTAAATTATCTGTGGTGGACAATGTTTTTGAAAAAGAAAAAAAATCTCTTCTGTACCTGTATGAAAAATGTAGAGTGTGAAAATCTCGTATTTCTACCAGTGACTGGTTGAAAAACAGAAGGCAATCGAATGTGACAATGTTGCATCATTTTGTATTTGGATTAGACATCTTAACTTTTAAATCATTTACTGCATTTAATCACTTACAGCTATGTGTTACTTTTCTCTTACAGTTTTAATTAAATGTATAACGTACAAGTCATGGATTAAGTAAGAAAATCAATAATTTGCCAATTTTGATGGCTTTTCCTACATTTTAAATAACAATTTTTATATTTCACAGGCAAAACAAATTTAAACTACAGAGCAATAAGGAGTTCTAATATATTTCCACACAACAGTATTTCAGTTAAATTCAAATGCAACATAGTGTAACACATACGTGCAACAGTAATAATGTATTTTTCTTGTGGCCATTTATACTTGCATGGTAAGTTCTAGATCAACAAGACAGCTTTTAACTATTATGATACACAATAACATGTACTTCAGTATAAAATTTTGTACTTCTTGACCATAAAATGTTTCTATTCTAATGCAGACATCAGCATTTAGCTTGAGCAGATAAAAATGAGAATCCCCAGTGCCACAACATTGCTCAGTTAAGTCCGGAGATGACTGTTCACAGTCAGCTTCTAGTGTATTAGATAGTAGGTTATTTAAAATGGTATTCAGTGTATTTTTAATCCAAATGTTGATTATTCTGGTGTTCTGCTCATAGTATACAATGTGTCAGAAACTAAGTTGCTCATACTTGTATGTAGCTGCTTTTACTTTGGGAATGTGACCCACTGCTATAAATTAACAATGTAACAAGTTTGTTGACTCTGCATATGAACGTGTTAAAATGAGAAGTTAAGTGAAATTAGCTTAAGCCTTTTACTATAAAAATATTGTTTCTTATTCTGCTACTTGGTTATTGATTAAAATTATTGTAAATCACAATTTACCTATACTTAGAAATGTTTCCTATGTTTGCAAGTGACATTGCATGGTGGAAACGGATTGAGCATATAATATTTTCATTCACAGCATCTGACTGGTTCATAACGCTAATAGTCTTCTAACTCTTCACAAGTGAAAGATATCAATGGAATATTTAGTGCTGAAAATTTGAAATTGTAATATATTTATGATTTTATGGTTAATACGAAAATGGTTAGTAATTTGGATCTTGCATCAATACATTTTGGCTAGGAGTATATGACACTCTGAAAAAAATTCTGTATTTTGTACTTTACAACATACATGGAAAGGTTTAGGTAGGTTCTATCTAACAGTAAATCCAGTTTGATTTTTTTTCCTTAAAATGTATTGAATGAACCACAAAAGGTGAGGTTTTTTAATAATCTCCTAGGTTAAGGAAACATTATTACTGAATTCGGTGGTTTAGGTACCAGATATTTGTGTTTATGCAATGCATCAACTAGAATAAATAAATATTTTTCAATTTGTTATAAAACACTTAAAAAATCATTTCTGTAGTTAAATAAGGCAAAGTTAATAATAACATAATTATAAACAGTGTATTTTGAGAGAAATTAAACATTTTAATTTATGTCTTTATTACATAACTATATATTTTCCTCCTCGTATAGTGGGTGAGACATTGGCTGGTGACTAGAATTGTGAACTATGGACTTGAGGGTCCATGGTTCTCATAGCGTTGCCATAAAAATACGATTGGGCTCCATATGTTAGAACTGTAGGTGTGTTATAGGAGTGAAGGTCAAATCCCACTATTCAATTAGAGTAGCCCAAGATTTGACAATAGGTACCATTGACCTCTAGTTTATCAGTTCAAAAGTAAAGTTTGCTCGTGCAGATAGTCATTGTGCAAATATTCTAAACTAAGAAAACTGTGTATATTTAATTTTTTCCATGCCCACATATACCTTTTTTTCAACATTGATTGAATTACCGATAACTGTTCAACAAATGAAGCACCAATAGAAGATGTTCTCCCTTAGCCTTGTGAAGACTAATGTTCTCAAGTAAAACTCATCTGTTTGTTCTGTACTGTTAATAACGTAACAATGGATAACTTTGAAATGAAGAAGGGAATTGTGATAATATAGTTGTTGTTTTTTTATTCATTATGTTGAAATTTTTAAAACCATCAGTTAAGTTTTTTGTTTTTGAAATGTTATTGAAATATTACATTTACTGCTGTCATCATACATTAATGAAAATAAATATTAAGTATTACTAAATACTAATTTCATACCATTCCCAAACTTTGTGTGCTTATCTCTTGATGAGGTAGACTGGTACACATTATTTTGAGTAGGGTGATAAAATGGGCTCTTAAAGATTTGAATTGAATACTTAAAATTAGTATGTTTACAATTATACAGTATCATTCCCGAAGTGTATGAGTCAAATCATAGTTTTCTTGATTTATTTCAAAATATAAGATGGAATAATTTATCTTGATTATACATTGGGGCCCCACTGTAACATGGTCCACAGTGTCCATGTCATAAGACTGCAGTATAACTAGGCCATTTCAAAACCACTAAGCCAATTGTAGAACAATGGATAAAATGATTAAAAAGGCCTCATAAACAGATAAGTCTGAATGAAAATTTTGGGGTCCAAAGGTGGAATAATTTATCTTGATTATACATTGGGGCCCCACTGTAACATGGTCCACAGTGTCCATGTCATAAGACTGCAGTATAACTAGGCCCTTTCAAAACCACCAAGCCAATTGTAGAACAACGGATAAAATGATTAAAAAGGCCTCATAAACAGATAAGTCTGAATGAAAATTTTGGGGTCCAAGATGGATCCGTACGTTACGATGAGTTTTCCACAATAGCGGACTGTATTATAACAGGTCCCCAGTGTACATTTAAATATTTTTCCGCTAAAGAGAAGTATAAACTTGAAGATTTTGACTGCTAGCAAAGCGAAAGCGGTTTATCTTAATAATGGTTTTATTTTCATAAACTTTTTCAAGGTGACTACCTAATATGTAGCTGTATTTAATGAACATTATTATAAAATGGAACAAAAGTCTTGATTGGAAGTTTTAATGTGTAACATTTTTAGAAGTTAGGAATTGATTTGTTTGTGTTCAGGATGATGATGGTGACTGTAAAATGAAAAGTACAAGTAATATTGTACGACATTATGATAGGATTGTTTTGCATCTAGAGAAGGTGAATTATATATCTAACTGTAAATAAAAACTTGTTTCTTGATATTAGTGATACTTATTTATTGTGGGGATTACATGTTGGATAGTTTTCCTATTTTTCTTTAAAATACCATAAATATTATGCAAATACATATTTCTTATACATAATAAACAATTTACAGAATTTAGTTTTGTATTTTTTCTGTCACTTCAACACAGTTTAATCTCATATGTCATCGTATGCGTATGGTAATTCCAAAATATATATTTATATATGCTAGCAGAAATGCTACCCAATGGGTGGCTGTTTGGTCTTACCAGGCTGAACAGTATGCTTCTGTATTTTGGGGTTGTTCCTTTTTCTCACTGGATTTTACCTCATAACTTGGTGAGTAAGCCTATCTCTTTTTTTTTCTCTAACTTGCATCCAGACGTTTCATTTTTTTTCTCGCAAAGTTCCAGTCTTTCTCCATGATAAGCTACTCTTTCGTTTGACAATTTTTTGGCATTGTGATTTTTGATCATTTTAAACTCATACTGAAGTTGAAAAATACTTATAATAAAAAGAAGAACAATAATAGTTACAATAATGTACATTACTTAGATCTAGATATAAATTTCATGAAAGCCAAGAGTACATTGACTAGTTTTGATAAAAAAAAGGGATTTTGGTTTTCCCATCCTTGGTCTACCCACCGTAAATAATGTAGTTCCATTAAAAGGTACTATTATTTCTCAATTAAAAAGATATTTGACAATTTGTAACAATAGTAATTCGTTTATGGATAATGTCCAATTATTGACAAATAAAAAAAAAAATAATGGTTATAAAGATTGGCAAATAAAAACGATTTCACACTCTCATAATAAGTACAAGAATATATGATAAAAAAATACCCTGGATTACTGAAAATACCTTTTGGAGAACATAAATAGGTTGTTAGTTACTCAAGGTCATCCTTATTTTATAAGTAACTAACCATAAGATATTAAGGTACTTCTTCAGTATACCTGTATGGAAAGACCAACTTCAGGTAATGTGTCTCAGCTCAGGATAGGACTTTAAGAACTAATAAAGTAAGGGTTATTAGTTCTATTTAACATAACTTTGTGATAAGTATTAAGAAGGGTGAAGGTTGGGAGTTTTACAAATGTAGAAATTTCTATTATAAGGTTATTTTTATATCTAAATATTAAGAGAGACTGCCTTTGTACAGCTGGGTGCAGATAGTGAAAGGCAGTAGGAGTTGAGCCATTGTGGATTCAAGCACTCAACTCCTAACACTTAACTGATTCTACATAGCTGCTCACTAGTTTGACATCTGTGTTTGGATCATGTCTGATAGATGGAATATTCCTAACATGGTTGGAAGCTATGACTGCAGACATTTTCCATTATGAGTTTACGATGATGACAAGGACTGGTAAAGAAAAACATTTTTTGTTTAGTCTCATTGTGAATGTTTTTATTTGTATTAATTTCATTATTCTTATATTGTACTGCTTTAATTGCCTATTTACAATTAATGTATCTTATAGTATTAGAATTATTTATATATATGTAAAACTAAAGTAGTAGACTGTAAGAAAACAAAGATTTGCTATTTAAAGTTCCATATGTTATTATTTATATCATGATCACTTTTACTGTTGAAATATTTTTTGGAGCAACTATAATTTTAATGTTTAATCCCATAGAAATAGACCACCTTGGAATTAAATATTAACTAGCTAGGCTTTTACCCAATTTATCTAAACAGTAGTTTAAAAAATTTATAAAAGCTTAGATGAAATATTTCATTATTTGTCATCCATATAAAAGGTAGTCGGACATTGTCCTATTGCACATTCACTAACAAAAGCACAGCCTGTGTACCTGATTAATAAGATAAGAAACTGATATTTCCTAATATCTATTCAAAATGTCTTGAGAAGATATGTTAATTAAATATAATTTGCTTAATAAACAGTAGATTTATCCTTGCACTTGTGTCTTTTAAGGTAACAGAAAAGCATTAAATGGGGAAAATATTTGAGACTATCAACCTTAAAATAAAAAAAAACAACTATAAATCATAGTAAAATTAGTTTTACTTTTGAGAAGAAAAATAAATAATAGACTTATAGTGATAATATTCAGATCTGGTCTCACTGGCTTACGTGGTTTTTGTGTTCTAGAGAAATACCAAAGACTCAAAATTTCAATAACATGACCAGAATCTGGCAATATTGATTTTTTTGTGGGATTTTTATTTCTTGTTTGTGAATACAGAGTAATAGTGAAAAAAAAATCACCATGACATTGTTGTCTTGCATTAGAGAGAATGTAGAAAGTGAAGAGACCAGTCTCCATTTGATGAAACATCCTTTGGACAAAATATATTTTTAATGTTGGAAAAGGAAGTCATTTAACAGATACCACAGGTTGGTTTGTGGATAATGTTAGTCAGTTTTAGAAGTTTCATGTGTTGAATTGACACGTAGATTTCATGTTTGAAGTTTTATATTATGTGTGTTAATGGGACCTTCATGTGAGTGAAGTATTGAATGATTTCCTATGACTTGGTCCTGCTTTCTGTTTGGTTTGTAGGACAATGTTTTGAACTCTGTGCTGAGTTCTACATCAGGTCTGAGGGATTTATTAGGAAGGATTCTGTACATGTGAACAGTAAAACACACCTGAGAGTAAGCTCAACAGAATAATAATGTATTCTCATATCATATTACATGATATGATAAATCATTTTGGTGATGTCTCTTAAGAAAGATGTATCAAGAAACTGAATAGTCTTAGAGTTACTGTATCTTTTGCCAAAAGCAATGTTTACACCATTGACAGTGTGTAAAGCTTTACTGAATCTTGTATTGATATGGATTGCTGCTAACTGCTAGAAAAGAATGCATCACATCAATTATGATGACAATGAAGGAAGCAGAAAGTTTGTGACATAATGTGCAAGATAGGCAGATAAATCTTGATGTCAGACTATGAGTACTACCAGTTACCTAATGCCACCTTTGTCATCTTGCCACACAACCAGAATACCCATCAAGAACTTCTTAGAACACTTCAATTCACAAAGTGCCAACATTAAGTTCACAGCTAGAATAACAAAACCAACAATCAATTCTGGATGTACTACTGCATTACCACGGCTACCACCCTTTGACTGAAGTCTATAGGAAATCCACCCACATCCTTCATTACTAACATTACAGATCCAATCATCCACAGTTAATCAAATGTGGATCATCAAAATAGAGCATAACAAATTTAAGACCCACAATACATGCAACAAGAAGTCTTGATAGAAATGAATAAAAAACCTATAACCCGAGTGCTTTCAAAAAATGGACCTTTCTTCTTCAGGGGCAAACAAACCACGATTTTATTCTCATTTGTATAAGGTCTCGGCTGCAAGCTTAGGAGAATTTGCGAGAATTTAATATTAATTTAAAATCAGCAAAACACTACATTTTTACACTCCTACAATATTGTTTTAATATATATATAGAAGATTGTGCTTTAGGTGTGGTGATACTTAACTGAGATTTTTGTACCTGTTTTCAAGCACATCTATCAAAAGTTTGGAGACGGCTTGAATGGATAATGAAGAAAACTTTATTATAAATGTACAACGTTTCTAAAAAAATGTTATTATATCGTCGTCATTTTTGTGTTGGGAAATGCTACTTATCGGGAAGCACGAATTTTAAGGTTTTTTTTTTATGTTGTTATCTCTGTTGAACATCAAGTCTTTCCTCTAGTCGTCGTCGAAATGAAATGATCTTGAATTCTTTCCTGTTCTTGGATCCATCTCTTTAAGAAAACTATTCTTCAAATTTTTCATTCATAGAGTTCAAATATTCACCAATAATTTCAACCGAATTTTTCACACCTAATAAGTTCTTTGTCATTATTGAATGTTTCTAAAAGTACTGGAAACGTCATAACACAGTTTGGAAAACATGTTCACCATACGCCCAACTTGTTTCTGAATGCAAAAAAGAAGATGCTAGCCACATATGCCAACTTCACAAGCCAGTCCATACCTCTGAAATAATCTATCCAATCAAACTAGAAATAAACGACTTTATAACACCAAAATGTTGTTTTTCTTTAATAGACACTCAACGTTTCGCTTTACAGCTTCTTCAGGAGCGTTCACTAAAACACAAACCGAAACTGACAGTACATAGCTTCAAATATTTGTTATAAGATTGTATAATTCGATAGTGTAACGTGAGCTGCACGTTCCCAGAGTGATTTACAACTTATAATGGCGCGAATAGTAGGAAGACACGATTCAAAGGGCAATAAAACAATAAAATTTAATTATAAGTAGATGTATAAAGTTACGAATTTAGAGGTACTTAGGATAATCTAAT
>NW_013667559.1:137805-153223 GCF_000517525.1 Limulus polyphemus
ATTTAATTATAAGTAGATGTATAAAGTTACGAATTTAGAGGTACTTAGGATAATCTAATGTAGTTTCATGTTACAATTTGAAATCACTGTAGAAAGAAAAAAAAGGCTAATTTCGATTTATTTATTTTGTGTGTGTGTGGTAACGAGGTCGGTCGAATTTAGCTATCCCCTTTTGAGATAGGGTAGAAAAAATAACATATAAAGTTTTACAGAAAAAAAAACGTTTGAAATGCATTTAGGAGGTTTTGGGGATTACACAAAGTAAATTTGAAATAAGGAAAAGTATTTTTAATTTTAACATGAAAATTACTTTGCAGGCGGACTATTGAAAACAAATACTCAATATATTCATGGACAAATCTTTATTTTATTTTATTAAAAATACTTCACTAAGAAATATGACTTTTTGTATGTGAAAGACTTGTAATATTAACTGAAAGTCTGCCAAATTTCGTGAAGATATACCTACTATATTGAGAGTTATAAGTATTAAATCTTTAATAATTAAACGAATATAAAAATGGTCACGTGGTCGGTCAGATTGACAGAGCCCGTATTGAGAGTGTAAATTAAAGAACATAGTCTATACATATACATAAAGCAAACAAAAATATATATTAATCGACTTTTTTTTTATCTTGCAGTTCTGGTCCATTTTTGGGTCTATTTTTCACAATTCACTTTTTATAATATACTTTCAGTTTTACATTTTTAATATTATTATTATTGTTAAATACATAAGTATTATTATATTAGAGATTTCTTCCTCGTTAGTCCTCGTTATTTGACTTTTATTTCTTGCAACATAATTTTCATATAAAAAACAGGAGCAATCGAACTTGATTTACAAATTTTCTCAATGATTAATAATACTTCTTGATCGGTTAGCGCCTTTTTACTTTAAAAACAACAACAGTTCTGATCTCACTTTGGGGCCATAGGTGAGTTATAAGAGTGACCATCAAATTCCACGATCAGATTCGAGTAGCTATGGAGTAGTGTTGACTAGCTGTCTTCCCTTTAGTCTTATTTCAAAATTATGAAATGCTAGCACAGATAGTCCTCGAATAACCATGCACGCAATTCAACAAAAAACAACAACCTTTTTTTGATCGTAATAGCACAGGTAAGAATTAACATATAGCAATATATATAACTATTCAATCAAAATTTACTTTAATTTATCCTATTTTTGTCTGTTAACATTCTACTACACTGTCTATTCTAGTATGTAGGGATGACGCATATGCAATCCCTACTATATTGTTTGCATTGTTTTTGAAAGATTAATATTAGCCATCCCTACATTTACTTCCTTTTTGAAAAGTTTTTTCTTTACTTGTAGTTTAATGAGTCTTTAAGTTAAAGGGGGCGATTTATTTTAAATTTCTCTTCATATAACTACAAGATAGAAAGATGTTTCCTTTAATAATTAATTCAACCCACACTGGTAGGGAAAATAAATATTGTATCACTTTTAAAGTTTATTTATGAAACATGGAAAGTATGGAGAAGTACAGTATTGAAATTAATTTATGCCGGTGTTATACTTGTGCATGGCTTGATTCGTCAATAAATCGCCCAGTTTGAGTAAAGGATTACAATGAAGTTTTACTTGTAAAATTCATCGGTAGGTTAGTTGATCATCACATAAGCGGAAACTGCGTTTCAACCTTATAGAGAAAAAACCGGAAGTACCTCCTTCATGTGGGCAGTTACGAATCATTACCACTGCGAAGTATGCTATGTAAGTACAATATTTTTCATCAAATGTTTAGTTTTAAAACTTATCTTGTTTTGCAATAAGTTGGTGTATCCAGTTTTGCTTTTTATTTTGTTCATGAACAAGTAAAACTCGTATATACTTCTCTATCACATTATTAAGAACATGTACTTAGATTCATTCTTTGTAACAAAGTTATTATTAATATCGGTTTTCAGAGATTATATTGTGACATGTTTTTTTTTTTGTTTAGTAAAATGAATGAAATGACAAAGCCAATACCCAAACAAATCGCAATCATGTTTATTATTTACGGAGTTGGGAATGTTTTTGTTGTATATTATTTTATAGCGCTGATACTAAGATTAATTAGAATTTTGCTTTCAACTTTATTTAGAGCTAATATAAATTCCAATGAAATATTTTAACACAAAATTTATATGCTTCAAAACTTTGTACACTCTGTGTATTGGTGTCAAAAATAAGCTGATAGTAATACATTATGCATAGGTAATATCCGTTTAAGTTTTATGTAGGTAGGTGTGAGCATTTAAGATGCGGCCTAATAAAATTTGAATCAAACATTCTTTGATCCAGCAAAACATTATTTTATAATAACATTAAATCACGATTGAACACATTACATTGTAATTCTTAAATGTTACCAATAAATATAAAAAAAATATATATATACGAAACAATGTTCAATCGTTATTTAGACTGGTCAACACCCTTAGAACTTTATGTCGCTGCTTGCTCCATCTAACGTTAGTTAGAGAAACATGTGATTTACTCCGATTAAAACGTGATTTTTTTGTAACATTTTAAAGATTTTTTTCAGTAAAAATTGTAAGATACTTATTGTCCATGAATTAAAAAATAAGTACTTGTCCATTAGCTCAATGCAATGGTAAGGTGTTTTTTAGTAAATAATAGATATGTGCATTTAATATAAATTATAACTTAAGTTATTGTGTAGGCTTAGCTTATCTTTTATATTATTTTAAGATATTTTGTTGTCGTACTTGTAATTTTTAGTTCAATTCGTAGTTTGCTCTTAAACTTAAAGTTGAAAAATAATTATATTTATAGGTACACAAACTTATAATTATACGTCTAACTGTTAGTATTACTATTAATTATAGTAATAGTGTATCTAGTACTAGTCGTAACACTGGGACAAGGAGTGTTACTGTTAAGTGTTAATACTGTTATGAAAAAATACAGAGTTATCAAAATTCAAATGCTGACTTATAAAATATAAGTGATTAACTTTATAATTTTATTAAGTGTACTCAGTATAGTTCTATTCTAGTAATAGTTTTGTGTAGCTATGCAGTTCTATCTGTACAGTAGTCACTCTGTCTGTAGTACTACTAGTAGTAGTATTATTACTAAGTGGTACATTTATAAATTAAAGGCTTTGTAAGGTTTAATTACATTAAATTTTCATTAAAATTCCAACAGAGTGTGGCATGATTTTTAAAGTATTTATTAAATCTTTACATTGTATATATTTGTTCTTTATTCACACATGTAAGTTGTAACCTTGTTGTATCTTTAAGTTATAATGCAAGGAGTCCTTTACATTTTTTTTATTCACTCTAAACATTATAATATTAAAAAATTATTTACAGTTTGGCAAGCCATTCTATAAATATAAGATGAACTCTAAAAGGAAAAAAAACTATGCCTAATACAAGCCTGAATGTCTGCTTCTATAACCTATGTTCTCTCATATTTGAATTTCAATTGCTAAAATAAAGCCTTATCTGGAGTATTTGCTCGATTTTGATCCTTATCAATATAACAAAAAATACTGATTTATTTACAAATGATAAGAAATGGGCTACCTAACTTAAAATACTTAAGTTAAAAGAGAAACCTTTGAATTTAGAATTTGTTTTCATTGGATCATAGAACTATAGTAGCCTGATACAGGAGTTTAAATTCATTAGAGACTTACATAAACTGCCCGTCAGAGGTTTTTTTGACTATTAGAAGAATAAGGTAGTATGGTACATTTCAAAATTACATATATACAGACAACAAAAAACCATTTGGCTTTCAAGGCTGTCAACATATCTACCTTTGAAAAAACAAAACAAACTTAAAGTGAAGTTAAACTTTCCTTTCATTGTTTGGAAAATAATTGATTCTTCTTTCAAACTTGTAAAGTACCAGCCTCTACTACTGCCAATGGCAACTCATTCCATAAGCTAATCACCCTGTTAGAAAAAGTAAAACTGTCTTTAAATGGAGCCTAAGCCTGTTATTTTCCAAATACTTAAATTTGTGCCCTTTCATCATGTTGTCTTCAGAATATAGCACAAAGAAATTAAAGGTATTTATCCTATCAATATCCCAGATAATTTTATAAATGAACTAAAGAAGATAAGAGATCTTAACCTAACCATACATGATAACTTTCCATCTCCAGAATCATTATGTTAGCTCTCATCTGAAACCTTTCCAATAAGTCTGTATCCTTTCTTAGATAAGGAAACCAAAAATATACATAATATTTCAAATGAGGCCTAGCTAGTGATTAAAAAATTGAAATGTATTTCACACACGTTTATAATACTTGCCTTTAATAAATTTTAAACAAAAGTTTAAGGAATTATAGTTTTATACTGGTTCCGTTGCAGCAAGTCATTAAGATAGCACACACCTGTATGTTTTTAGAGTATCTTATTCACTTATGAAGTTTTCAAAATAAAAATTTCCACCTGACAGAAGAAAAGGATGTGCATTCTTTAGGTGCTACAATATTTGAAATTCAATAAGAAAGAAGTGATAAAATTTCCATTGAAATTTAGTTGTTTTTTTGTAAAAACCTGGAGTTGACCTTTAGTATTAACAATATAAAGCTAAAAGTTAACCAAAAATTGCTTATTAGTTTTGGGCTGTGTGATATTAAAGCTATAATGTGACTTATAGGAAATACATATATCTGGAAAATAAGGTTTTATTAAAAATTTTAAAAATGATATAATAATGCATTCATATTTAAATTTTTGTTGTCTGTAAAATCATTGTGAAGCAAGATATTTCATCAGCACATTACTCAGAGTGGATTTGGATATAAACAGTGAGATTGAAATATATTGTATACTTAATACCACCAGTACTGCATCCAGCAACTGTTTCTCTGATTATTTCAGCTTCAACTGATAATGCATATTTGCTGACCTGTGTAGAACAAACATGACAGTGCACTCTGGGATTTAAATGTAACTTCATTGTGAATGGATCCATTATCAATTGGAGAGAGTGTTGTTTAAGTACTTTTAGTAATATAGTGTGTTTGTTTTGTATGTATACACAGTATATATGTTTAGAGTAAAAGTCATTAAGAATTCTGAAAGAAAATTGTGGAAGATGGACCAAAAAAAAGAGTATGAGATCACACTTGAAGATGTAGAACCAGAGAGAGGAGGTTTTTATTTAAAGTGCACAAGCTAGTAATGTTGCGAGTTAAACCTTAAGATTCATAAAAGTCACCTGTGGGGTATACATGCACTATTTGTGCTTTTTGCTACACTGATAAATTCAACTGCATTATTAGTTTTTAAATACTGAGTAACATACCAATGATAAAAGCCTGCATTGCCAAAAACAAAATACAAGGTGAGAGCATAATAAGTAAAAAGTAAATGAGAAAGAAAAGGAACTGTATAACTGAGTAACTATTTCCTTAACTTTCCTGTTGGGACATCCTGTTGTTGAGAAATTGATCATTATATTCCTATTACACTTAGTTTTCTTCATTTTTAGATGGAGTCAACTAAAACAGGGGATTCTGACTCTGGACACAATGGCGACTTGTATATCAGTCAGGCTGAGTCTGAAGTTGACCGGGATTCACCCACCTTGGAAACAGTTTCAGGTTTTTCTACTAGCTCTTCACCCTTACCTCCAGAACCATTTGAACCACGCTTCTGTGTCAAGTTTACAGGAGAGGCAACAAAAATGGAGATGTTGTAAAATACACTATTAAAACTTGGAGAGTAAGTTGAGATGCTACTTTATTGGTATAAAAAAAGATTTTCTAAATTTAACCTTTCATGGATGCCAACAACATATTGAAGTTTAAGGCAGTGTTTATAATTCTTTCTCATCTATGTCTGAGAAAGATATTTATTACTAACATTTGTCTTTTATGGTTGACAAGGTTATTTTAAGATGAAGAGAGTTCTTTGCTCTCTGTCCTAAAAACTGCTTTTTATTTATTTTAGCCATTCTTGATGGACAACATTATTGTGATTATCAAATGAGTATGTTTCTTTCTTTTATTATGGAAACTATTTATTATAGCCTTTCTGGGTGGACAACAGTATTTTGATATGAGAAATAAAGGTGTGGGTGGGCAATATAACTCAATATATGTCAAGCTATTTTAATATAACTGCTGTTTTTTCATATAAAGCTCCTTATTTAATGTGATGTCATTGCTTCAACTAATTGGTTAAGTTTGAGATGTTGCTACCTTTAACAAATTTTACATAGTTTGTTCAATAACAGTTCCTTTAAAACCAAAGAAAGGTCACACTTTGTTTTCTTGGGTATTAGTTGGCCTTCATCTTCCATATCAAACAAAGAAACCACTAAACGTTGATCTCCATCACCATGCTTGTAGTCATCATTAAAGTTTTTACTTACCAAATTAAGACGTGTACTGCTTGGGCAAGTCTTTGTCATATTAATCAGGGGTTTAATATGAACTAATGTTTTAACAGTTAAATCAGCTTATGACTTACTGATTTTCATGTTGTGATATTCTCAGGTACACAGATTTACCTTTTAGGTAGTGTCAATAAATAATAAATGTCCCAGAAAGTTTACTTCAGAATATTCCTGAATTCTGATTTTGAATTATGTTTGAAGCAAGAAAGAGACCGAGCACAATGTAACAAAGTGAAAAGTAATTTTTATTAACATAAACAATCAAAGTGGATGAACACACTGAACTAGTGACAGCACTTTTTCTTGATGTAAAGACTAACTCTAACTTTCAGAGCTTGTTGAGTCTTTGTCAAGTTGGTTAAAAATGTGTTTCAGACTATAAGAGCAAAGCATTATATACAAACTTTTATGATGCCATCCTTCTTAGGATCCATGCTTTTCTCACTTCATTGTTAGTCATTCTAATTATAAATAAGATAGACAGAGTCTACCTAACCTATCGGTAGAAAAGATTATTGTACACCTTTACATAATGTATTCAACTTTATAACTGCTTTTCTCTTGAGAAAGTGCATGTGATATCATAGAGGGAAAATTAAATCGAATAATAAGTAACTAGAGTGAAAGGAACTTGTCACATTCCTTGATCAATATTCTATTGTTAAAACTTCACAAATGTTACTTGTATGTGTGTGAAAAAGTATGAAAATTCTTTGTAACATTGAAGCATTCTCCTTATTAACTAAAGAAAGCAAAAAGATCATAGATACATTTCATACCAAATATTTCTACCCTTCACCATCAGACCATCCTGATAAACCCTAACTTTAAGATACAATAAAATCTGTGCATTGGTCATGAAACTGGTTTTTGTCCCTGTGAAACACTTTCACATCACAACACATAGATAGATAAAGCTGGGTGGTTAGTGGTGTTCGCTAATTAAATGTTGGCATCATTAAACAATTACATTGGAATAATCAATTAGTACAAACAAAAATAAAGGTTGGAGATGGTTAATGCCAGACAGTTGCCATCCCTCTAGTCAGAAGTTCAAAAAGAGAAAAAAAAAGTTGGTGATGGGTGCTGCCAAACTGCTTTCCTTCTATTCAACAGTTAAAAATTAATCACAGTGGCAGATAGCAGGATGAACTCTTTTGGTAGCAATATTTCAATTACTTAGATAGTTGGAACAATGAAAATTTGTAATAATTGTAAACCCTCATTTGGATTAGTTGGTTATTTTTGTGATCTTATTTAATCATAATTTTGAGTAATCAACTGTTGGAATAACTGGAAACACTAACTTCCATTAGTTGATTATTTTCCTAACAGTCAATACAATCAAAATTTTGATCAATTGATTACTGGAATAAAGGAAAATGGTAATAATCAGAAATACTATCTCAGAAATGCTACTCACCTCTCTGCACCACTAAGTACTATTACCTTGTGCTCAACTGCCATGGAATTCCCTGTGCATGTCACTAGCTATGAATAGACTCCCAACCCTACACGTGTATTGCACTAGCCTAACATTTAATTGTTACTTTCCATGTCCATTAATCCCTATAAGCACTAGCACATGATCATAGACACATTCTTTTCTTGGCAGTGCCTGTTTCCAAACATGTTTCTTTTTTCATGTGCTTTTTTAACTTCTAGATGTATTGACTGCCTTTCTTTCTTTAGTGCTACATTCCACTTGCTCTGGTTGCAACGTTGTTTTCCATATACACTGCATTTCTGCTTTAGTCTTCTTTCAAAGTGTGCCAAGTAAAATATAAAACAAGTGTCCTGAGGCCCAGATGTTTTTTTTTTCTTCTGGTATTTTCTCCAACTGACTGAATAGTAACTGAAGGCACTTTAATCTGTTCATGGACCTGGTATTCAGTTGTTATCACTTTAGCTCGCATAATAAAGCACTTGCCTGTATATAATAGGTCTCAGATTTCATCCTGTGTTAAGGTACTGTTGACATCATGAATAACTTAACTTTTACTACCTCATTGAACCGTGGTGTAATTCTATTCTTTCCTTCATTTTCCTTCTCACTGGTACGTCTTTCTGCCATGCTACCCATCTTTGGACCAATTTTGCATTTTGTTGGCAAATGTTCAACATTTTTAGCTTTTGATTATTTACTTGTGATTGGAGGTAGTAAAAGCTCCTTCATTATCACCAGACGAAAATCATGAAGTGTCACATTGTTTCCAGAATATTTAGTATACAAATTAAAGGAATTTAGCAGATTAATTTGTAGTATATGAACAGAAATTGTCTTAAACCACCTTCTGGGTTTTCTCGAGCAAGCATAATATGATAATGTATGATCTTGCCTGTCGATTTCACCTGCATGGAAATATGAAGTATGACACCTATACTTAATGCTCATAGCCACACAGCATACTGCTGTCAATGTTTCTTTCAAACAGCACATGCGATTTAATGTTAAAAGCTTACAGGGGTTTCAACAGTGAACATGTTAACAAAGATACTCATCACTTAATATCAGACCTAAAATGCAATATAAGTACAACTGTCTGACAAAAAAAAAAGAATATCCATCAGTTAAGATACAAATCACATTTCCTCTTGTTTTTTATTGTTATACTTTTGTCCTATTTTTTTAATCACATATATGTGCATCACGTGGAAATAGTAACTGATCAATTATTGATAAAAGGAGTAACATTACACTTGAACTTGGAGCATTTCATAACTAACATTTTTGATGGCACCATTAATCAGTTGCATTGGATTAATCAATTAGTACAGTGTTCCTTAAACTATGGTATAACTTTACACACTCAAACTAGGAGCACTTCAAGATTATTGATTTATTGTTGAGAAAATAACAGTATACATGATATTTTAGTTAAGCACAAATCACTTGATGATGGGAATGAGAAATGAGTTGCCCATAAGTAGATGATGATATTTTGTAGTTGTTCAAACCTATTGATGGGAATGATAACTAATAAGTTATCGATGAGAAAAGGTAGAGTCACATGTAATGTATATATAAAAAAAAATAAAGATGGAAAGAGATAATAACAGAACAATATTCACCTACCAAAAATTAGATGCATACTGGGATTTTGAAAACAGATTATCTGGGGCATTGGTTGATTTATAGTTGGCAGTGGTGGTCTGCTGAATAATCTGCTTGATCTTTACCATGGTCATCTTTGTATAAACTCAGTAAGAGCACAAGAGGGCAATATTTGTTTACCAAAGATTAGCTGCCTACCGAGATTTTGAAAACAGGTTATCTGGGGCATCAGTTGATTTATAGTTGGCAGTGGTGGTCTGCTGAATAATCTGCTTGATCCTCACCACAGTCTCACTCATTTGTGCACTCTCAGCCCTTCAAGTTTCTGCACTTCCTCCTCCATTAGATGGTAGATTCTGAATCATCATTTACAAGATCTCTTCCTTCTTGTAGAGGGACCAACATTCTCTCCACCTTGTTTATTGGGCGTGACATTATTGTTTGAGAATGAAATATTTAGGTGTTTGATGTTGGGAAATTGATGTTGATGTTATTGTTGGTAAAGCTCCAGCCTGATGTTAGTGGCTGCTTCTGACAGTGTGTGGGTGTTGGTTTAGTAGCTGTTGTGGTGGATGCTTTCTGATATTAATAGCTTGGCTACCTACAAGACACTGTGATTGCTTGAACTGACAGAGTTTGGTCTTCATTATTCTTGGATGGCTTTCATCTCGATATTAGTCTGGTCAAGTTTTCTTTCGTTTTTAGGATAAAAAGGTCATTTTGAAGGTGAATACATGTTGGGCATTGTTGATTTTTGATAAACCTAAAATGTCTATTGGGACACATCATTGACCACTTCTAATGTCCAGTATCTCTGTTGGCTCATATTTGATGGTTACTATATTCAGCATTGGGGTTATCATCTACAGCTGGGCAGGTGAACTTGCTGTTGAGTGTTGATGATATATCTTTTGGCAGTTTGGTAACTAGAAGGAATTGTGGTCAGTTTATCTCTGAACACTCAAGAGATGACATATTTGTCACTTCCACAAAAGCCTGTATGTCTGAGTTGTTTAACAACTTATCTTCATCCCAAGGAATTTAACTTAAAAAATTTCATCTTTTTAGTTGGCTTTCCCAATGGGGAATGTGTGGTCCATCTGTGTTCCTTTAGTTATGACCAATGAAAGTGAACATATTGCATGGATTAGATAAAAAATAATAATTCATGAGGAAATACAACTTTACATGAGGGAATGTTATCTTCCTAATAACTTTCCCTAGAATGAAAGTAATTTTATTTCATTATTTCTATCTCTGGAGGTTAGTACAAGGAATTTTGGGGATCACAGAATACGTCTAGAAGTTTCTTAGACCACAAATAAAAAAGTTCTTGGAGTAGTTTCTCGTTTCATGGCAGTGTGTTACAAGAGTAATTGTGCACTGATGAATAAAGCAACACAATTGCTTAATAAAGTGTACAAGGTAACAAGAAGAGACATTATCTAGATCTTATATAAAAAATGTATGAATTAAAATGTATGTGATCAACTGCACTTTGATTGATCAGAAGTTTAGCTAAACTTCTAGGTTTCAAAGTTGTAATGGCTCAATTGCAACAATTATCTGTTCAAAAACTTGCACTAATCAAGCGTAATTTTTAGAGGCCTATATGTGCTTGCATGAATATTTCCTGTAGTAAATGAAACCTTTGCACCTGTGATTGTTCCAATCCATCAGGCTTCATTTTGTCTCACGTTCAACCAACACTCGCCTATTTGTGACCCGTCAATAATCCTTCCACTGTTGTGTGGTTATGTGAATAGAGCCCGAGTCTAGTGAGAAAGAAAAGCAATCAAAACTAAGTATTGGGTCCTACACAAGTAACTGAAGGAGGCTCTAACTTCTAACCATGAAAATTCATTAGCACAGACACCTCACCATTAGACTTCTTACAGATGCAAGTTTAGTGCAGACCAAGAACAACTTTGAAGCAATACTGTTTGAATATCACTTTGCCTCTGGTTGTACACTCACAGTTAGCATTATTGTGTATTATTTCAATTGCATCTTGTACTCAGGAGTGTCAAGAGCCAGTACGGGCCCTTGGGCAAACATTTTTGGTAAGCCCCTTTTATCTCTTTTTTGAACATTTTTAAGAACTTATTAAAAAGAAGATCCTAAATTAGGACAGCTGATAAACAAGGCAAAATCATAGCAGAAGCTTTTTAGCTCACAGTATAAGCATACAAACATTAATAAAGTAACAACAAATATCTGTAACATATAAAGTAACAACAAATACCATTGATATTTCAGGCATGACATTGTTAATATCAGCCATCTTAATCGTGTAGTCTTCTAGCATATATTGTTCGATTCCTGTAGATCTCTCTCAGTGGAATTGCTTGATAGCTTAGAAAGTAAGGTTTGCAATACTCCTAATGAACATCGTCATTTGTGCAGACTGTTTATATTTTGAGCGTGACATCTGGTAATATCAGTCATCCTAATTGTGTAGTCTTCTAGAATATATTGTTCAATTCCTGTAGATCTCATCAAACTCTGCTTGGTAGCTTAGAAAGTAAGGTTTACAATATTCTCTTGGTATTATTAATCTTACGACTAAACCATCTTAACTTGGTAATAATTGAGTGCCACTTCTTTATTTGGTGTAGTTTGTTGGTATGGATTGACAAAAAGTCATGACATCTAATCAAAAACACCTTAGGTGTGGAAAAAGGTCTGGCCATAAAAGGATTGTGTGTGCAACTTGAATGAAACCAAAACTGGTAGCTGCACTTATAGCATTGATATGAATTTTACAGAAATATCCATTAGTTAGTTTGTATTTTGTTTTGCTCACCATCATGCCCGATTTGATTTTATTACTTATCAGGATCTCTATCAGCCTACCCTCAAATTAAAACTCTTTTTAAGCAGGATTAGAGTAAATTAACTTATGAGACCTTGGGAGTGGTCAAATACATCAATCAAAAGGGTTTGACCTCCTGAGTCCAAAACTGTACTTATATCTGAAATTGGTCAAGAGATGACAGAGCTCTGAGCCAAAAGTTTGTACTTGGAAAAACTCAGAGCCATCTTATGAGCCGCTATGCCACAGCTAAAAAATGATACGACACATCTTCGTGCACTCACAGTTGCTCACACAAGTTACATTTATCCACACTACATTCCTCGGACTGTGTTGGCTGTATGGAAAGAATGCTCATACTAGATCTGGGTCCTTCAGTTGATCTTACTTGGGCTCCTGGAGGATTTAATTAGGGTATCCGAAGGTTAGTAGAATCTCCTACTGTATTGTTCAATGTAATTGTTTTAGAAATGGCTTTAACTTTCACAAAAGGTTTAGAATTGGGACATTCAACAATAAGAAATAATTTCACCATTTAGTGAGATAATCCTTTAGCATTCTACTCTGTTAGGCACTGCTCCACCTAAAACTGGAATCAGTTTTGGTGAGAGCAGATAAAGATATGCAATATTGGAGAAGTTGGCCACAAAACATTGATAATATGATTCACAACAAAGGAGACTGCAGAGCTTTTGCTTGGTCAAGGGTTAAGGCCAATCTTACATTGTTGTTGTCTTCACAGAGTCTGAAGAGAAATAATTTTTACCCCCAGTATTACAAAGGAATTCCATCTAAGTTAGAAGCAAAAAAAAAGAAAGAAAACAATATAAACAAAGTGAGAAATGGTCTTTATTGACATAAACAATCAAGTTGGACTAGTGCACTGGACAGAAGCAGCACTTTATCTGGAAATAAAGACTAGTTAACCTTAAAGCATGTTATGAACTTGTTTCAGAGTAAGAGAGCAAAGCATTATTTACAAGATCATATAAAGCCATCCCTGTAAATGTGCTACCTATATCACTCATTGCTACAGGAAATGAGGTAGACACATCCTCAAGGTATCACCTGACCTACCAATTGAAAAAATTGCCATCCAACTTTACATTGTGTACTCTACTTTAAAACTATCTTTCCCATGAGAAAGCACACCTACCATAGAAAATGACTCAGAAGAAAAGTTAGCTAGAGATAATGAAATATTGCTTGACTAAAATTCTACTGATAAAGCTATGCAAATGTGTGTATGTGAAAGTTGAAATGTTTACCATACTAACTAAAGAAAGCAACTTATTACTAAATATGCATTTGTGTATATAATACTTATATTTTAAATATGAGAAAAATACCAGAATATTATTCACTCACTCACACACACACATTTAAACAATAATTCAACTTTGATATTTATTTCCCAAACTAAGTAGGGGTTCTTTCCTCTCTGTCCTCTAGGAGGGCCCAATATATAAGTTTAGAAAATGTAGAATTGATATTTATTTTGTATAGTCTGTTGTATGTCACTGATAATATTCATGTATATCAGTAGATACAGCCCAAAGGACTCCTAAATAGGGAGGCCCGGCATGGCCAGGTGGTTAGGGCGCTTGACTTGCTATCTGAGGGTTGCGGGTTCATACCCTCCGTCCCACCAAACATGCTCGCCCTTTCAGTTGTGGGGGCATTGTTATGCGATGATCAATCCTAGTATTCATTGGTAAAAGAGTAGCCCAAGAGTTGGTGGTGGGTTGTGATAACTATCTGCTTTCCTTCTTTTAATCTTTCACTGCTAAATTAGGGTCAAGTAGCACAGATAGCTCTTGTGTGACTTTGCGGGAAATTCCAAACAAACCTAAATGGGGGTTCAAATCTGAAAATTCCTAAAATCTAAATGTAGAATATCGTTTTAAATTGCTCTGTATGTGCTAATATAGCCTTTCAAGCAAATCAAATCTGTCAAACCTGAGAACCTCAATGTTTGAGGCTAATATAATTTCTCTGGCTAACTGTGTTTTGTTAAGATTCTGTGGAGTTCAAGAGTTTACATGAACAATTTTAAGTAATTTTGTCAAGACATTTGTAGTACGTTAAAATTCGTGTAAATAAAGATACATCCATAGGGAAAAAAGGAGAATCACTACATAGATGCACTTGTGTTTTCTCATTTTGTTTTAAAATTAACTAATTACTTTATGAAGCTATAAGACCACTGACATTAAGTGTTTGGATTTGAGTATAATACAATCAAGTGAGAAGAATGTTGAATTTTGATATCTTCAAACAAGATGCAGTAATATTTAAAACAAGTCTAATTATTGTAAATTAATTTGGAAGAATTATTTTGGTTATTACAATATAAAGATGTCAAATCTATGTTACAGAGAAATGACGAAAAGACTGAATTTGTCGTGGAACGCCAGTATGAAGACATTGAATGGCTCGAGCATTGTCTTATTACTTCTAACCCAATTCCTGGCTTAATTGTAAGTAAATATATATGTATACTTATCGTGTTTTTAGTTTCTTCTGGTCAGTTGTATGTTGTACTTTATGTCAGTTGAAGATGTTTCAGTGCAGGATTTGAATTATAATGAGGCTTGCCATGGTGAGGATACTCAAGTTTCAGGAAAGCTTATAGATTTTAAGTGCTTGAAGATGCAGTTGAAGTATCTAGTAATGCTTTAATTTTAGTCGTGAAGGGATAACCCTTAATTTTTCTGGTCTAGGATATTTGTGTGTTACATGTGAAAGTTTTCAACACACCAACCCCTCACAAAATGTTGGGTGGAGACAACTTACCTCTCATATTTCCCATGCATGTAGTCCTGTAATAGCTGTTATTGTTTTATGTGAATTCTTGAGATATTAATCTTCACTGTATATATTTTAGATACCCCCCCCCTCCTAAACCTACTTTCATGTGTTTTCTGGTCTAGGATATTTCTGGTTAATGGGAGACAACTGAACTCCCTCATATCTCCCATACACATAACCTAAACCTACTTTCATGTGTTTTCTGGTCTAGGATATTTCTGGTTAATGGGAGACAACTGAACTCCCTCATATTTCCCATACACATAACCTAAACCTACTTTCATGTGTTTTCTGGTCTAGGATATTTCTGGTTAATGGGAGACAA
>NW_013667559.1:153943-157222 GCF_000517525.1 Limulus polyphemus
AAGATCAATATAATAATATATATATATATATATATATAGATGTATAATGTTATGAGATTTAAGCTATTCAGACTAAAAATTTGTGTTTTTGCATTCTAATTTGTAGTCATTCTAGAACAAAAAAAGCATAATTTATATTTTTTCCTAATTTTATATTGAGGTTACAAAGTCGGTCAAATCGAACCAACCCATACAGAAATACAGTAGTGAAAATAACAAATAAAATATAATGTTTTTTTTCTACAAAAAATGTGATAATTATCTGGAGATTATAAAGATTTTGAATGTGAAATTTGAAGATGATCTAATGGATTAAAGTATTTTTAATCTTAAAATCAAAATTCCTTTGCATATTAGATAGTCAACATTCTGAAAGAAAAAGATTTACGAGAAAATCTTTAATTATAAAATCTTGTTAATTAATTTAAAAACATGATATTTTGTGTATAAAAACCTTGTAATGTTTACCAATAACCTGCAAAATTTTGTAAAGATATGCTTATATTATAAAAAATCATAGTATAATTACTCTCATTGATACTTTCATGGTTATAAGCTGGGTGGATTCCAACCAACCCGTAATGGAAGGGTTAAGCTGTTAAGATTAATTGTATGCACGAATGGCTAATTATATGTAACTATAGAACATGTAAGTGTATACAATTTCTATTAACTTGTTAAGTTTCTGTTTATTCTTCTTGTGATCCTTATTTTTTCATTCATTAAGAGGCGGGATTTGTCTTACGAACTTTTTAAAAAATTGGCTTGTATTACTGGGTATTTAATTCAAGTTCTACTAATATAAGGACACAGGTTTTAAATCACCCATGTTTAACATTTTTAAATCAGGTACTATAATTGTCCATGCAGTAACAGGGAGTTAAATGTATTTCATAATTGTATTAGTGCAGTCTGTTTAAAACAATACATGGGGTTTTGTTTTTAACTTTAGCATTAATTGTATTTATACCTTCTTAACAATTCTAATTCTTTTTAAATAGCTATGTGAAGTTGTTAGTATCTCATCATATATTTGGAAAGGATGAAGCTTTGGAAAAGTTTCTTACAGAAAAGGAGGTAAGTAAACTGATCATTATTTTTGTCAATCATTGTGAAAAGTCGACTATTTAAAGAAATATATTATTTAGTAATTATATCAAACAACTTGACTATAAGCAAGTGCTCTACTTCAACACTTGTTACGATTAATATTCAACCTGCAATAACAGGGAGTTAAATATATTTCATAATTGTATTTGTTCAGACTGTTTAAAACAATACATAGGTTTTGTTTTTAAATATAGCATTAATTATATTTATACTTTCTTAACAATAATAAATTGGGAGTTTAGATTATAATGCTGTTTTGAGTAAGGTGCTAGTCGTCTGTTGAACAACATGGGGGTTTAAGTTGTTCATCCAAAGAAGTTTTTAGTTGTCTCATTCTTAGTGCTAATGATGCTGCCGTATTTAAAAGTCAGAAATATATTTTTTCAGTGACTTTATAATCAAAGGCCAAAATAAATGTAAAGAAAAAAGTAAAAAAATAATTACATCTGCAATTATATACTACTAATTTGTGTCTGAAACATAAACAGCATACATAAACATGATTTATTCAGCATTAACCCTTGATACAGAACTGTATAACATTCTCAAATGTATACTTTAGTTGTCCACAGTGATAATCTGAAAACATTTCACTATGGACAACTGAAGTATAAATTTGAGAATGTTATACAGTTCTGTATCAAGGGCTACATTGTACTGTATCAAGTTAGTGCTGAATAAATCATGTTTATGTATTCAGGTTACATTTCACTGTGGACAACTGAAGTATAAAGTTGAGAATGTTATACAGTTCTGTATCAAGGACTACACTGTACTGTATCAAGTTACTGCTGAATAAATCATGTTTATGTATTCAGGTTACATTTCACTATGGACAACTGAAGTATAAATTTGAGAATGTTATACAGTTCTGTATCAAGGACTACACTGTACTGTATCAAGTTAGTGCTGAATAAATCATGTTTAAGTATTCAGGTTACATTTCACTGTGGACAACTGAAGTATAAATTTGAGAATGTTATACAGTTCTGTATCAAGGACTACATTTTACTGTATCAAGTTAGTGCTGAATAAATCATGTTTATGTATTCAGGTTACATTTCACTAAAACCTTAGACATTATCTGTCAGCAGTTTCTCCATTCTTACCAATAAAGTGTCACAAACGGGAAAGTAACACCAGTCAGTACAATCATTTGCACAATGAGCCATTGCATTGTGTGTCTGGTTGTCAATCTTTTTTAGAAATGCATGGGAAAATCAATACCTACTTGTAGTATGTATTGCTTGCTTTCTTGTTTATAATGTCTCTAATTCTATTGGGTTTATGGTGACTATGAGATCAAAGGACTATACTGGTATTGGTAAATAAACCAACTGTTATCTGAGGAAAATTTTAAGATATCTGTGTTCTAAACCTGTGTTTATATTGTTATTATTCAGTTGAAAATCCAGTTCTGTGACATAAACACTATAGTGTAGCAGTTTTTATGTCTCCTTTTGAGATTCTTAGTGCTAATGATGCTGCAGTATTTGAATCAGCTGAATCCCTGTAGAAGTTCAGTACAAAACAGATTTATCTTCAGACTTTCCTGCACAGTTACTGTCATTCAGAACTGCATTGAAGGATGAAATACAACATGTTGCTGTTGGTGTAATTAAACTTCTTTTTTTTTTTATTTAACATAATGCTATTTTGTCTAGTGTTTTAGATGTTGCAACAGAATTGAAATGTGTTATAACAACCAAACTATCTCAACTTGTCCATAATAAAAATTTTAGAGAGCAATTATTTAGAGAGCAAATAATTAGAGAGCTAAAGGAGCAATATTAGCCAATCACTAAAGCGAACTTTTCCTAATGTTTTCACCCCTTTTTGGTGGATTGTACCAACATTTCTCTTGTGGATAGGGCTCAATTTTAACGGTTATCCGAGACATCTAAAAACTTCCTCGGACGAACAACTTAAACCCCCATGTTGTTCAACAGATGACTAGCACCCTGGAACAGACCTTTACTCAAAACAGCATTACAGTCTACCATACACTTATCCATGCTCACACTACACACGTAATGTTGTCTCCGATCCTTGAACAAAATCATTGGTAAATGCCATAACTACTAACTCGAAAATTTGAGCCCCCACAAAAATATATTTTTGTCCATTTTTTTTTGTTTAAGAGATGTTGACAGCTATGTTGTAAATATA
>NW_013667559.1:158088-172158 GCF_000517525.1 Limulus polyphemus
CTGTGGTGTAAATATGTGAAGCAGTACAGTGTTGACAGCTATGGTGTAAATACGTGAAGCAGTACAGTGTTGACAGCTATGGTGTAAATACGTGAAGCAGTACAGTGTTGACAGCTATGTTGTAAATACGTGAAGCAGTACAGTGTTGACAGCTATATGGTAAATATGTGAAGCAGTACAGTGTTGAGAGCTATGATGTAAATACGTGAAGCAGTACAGTGTTGACAGCTATGTTGTAAATACGTGAAGCAGTACAGTGTTGACAGCTATATGGTAAATATGTGAAGCAGTACAGTGTTGACAGCTATGTTGTAAATATGTGAAGCAGTACAGTGTTGACAGCTATGTTGTAAATACGTGAAGCAGTACAGTGTTGACAGCTATGGTGTCAATACGTGAAGCAGTACAGTGTTGATAGCTATGTTTTAAATATGTGAAGCAGTACAGTGTTGATAGCTATGTTTTAAATATGTGAAGCAGTACAGTATATTTAAAGAAGGGCGTATGTACTCTATATTTATAGATACCTTGCTTTTTTTTAGAGAAAAGACTTAAGTTTCCAAATTGGTTTGAAATGTTAAAGTTTAAAGACACATAAAACAGTTTTAGTGGTTCTGTGAAAAGTGCTTAGAGAACTTTGAAAGCCAGAAATACACCTAGTAGTTTATATATGTATGACATCTTTAAAATTAAGCCTGGCAGGCAAGTAGTTAAGTTGGGCTTCATGTAAGAATTGTCTATTTTGATGTTATAAATATTATTGATGCCCTTGTAATGATTTTTATTGGTTTATTGTTGGCTTCTTTAATGTTTAAGGAATTTAAAGTTTGCAGTTAACTTGTGTAGAACAGTTGCATCTGACATTAAACATAATAGTTAATGTAATTTTTAGAGTTTAAAGGTAATTTATGAATGTAAAAATCTCAACTCCGTTTTCTTTGTGTTGTTTTAGTTTAATTTATGTGATACTTAGGTAGCACGCTATAGAAATATAATTTTTTGATGCGAGATTTTACTTTCTTAATCTTGGAATAATATAAGAAATTAAAGAAATAATATACATTGTTTTGGAATTTTCTGAATGATTTTATAATATAAATAAAAAAAGCTATCGAAACATTTTTTTTACTCTTAACTAAACTTAAAAACTTGACTGATGTGAAACTTGAAAAAAAACTAAGTTGGGAACCTAAATTAAAATTAAGTAACATTACAAATGTTAATTTTTATCATAATTATATTGGGCCAAGAGTGGCCTGCTAGTAAGTGCTTCTGGACTGTGAACCTGTGGATTCAGGTTTATGTCTTGTTGCTGTAAAAATGCACTTCACACTTTAAGTCCTATGGATGTGTTCTGAATTTGTAGGTCAGATCCCACTGTTCAGTCAGAGAAGAGTAGCCCAAGAGTTTGCAGTGGGTACTGTTGGTTAGCTATATTTCCTGTAGTGTATCAGGTCAACATTAGCAACAGCTGTGCAGAAATATTCCCGGTCAGATCCCACTGTTCAGTCAGAGAAGAGTAGCCCAAGAGTTTGCAGTGGGTACTGTTGGTTAGCTATATTTCCTGTAGTGTATCAGGTCAACATTAGCAACAGCTGTGCAGAAATATTCCTTTATGTAGCTTTTGTTGAAAACCGTAAAAAAAGAAGGGGAGGAGGAGATCTTCGTACATTTAGTTTTAAAAACTTAAACTACAACTTTTCTCCCTCTGACAAGAATCTGAGTATATGTTTTCTCTACAAAACTTTTATGATAATATTCTGTTGAAATTTTAAATATATGTGTAATTTCTATATTTTAGCCTCCTCCAAGAGCTAAGGTGAAAAAGGGAATTTTTTCATGGTTATCAGACTCCATAGAAAGCAGAAAAAGTAGCCATAAGGTAAATACTAAAAAATTAAGTAATTAAGGTTATGATGATCTCGTTATAAGTTTCTTTTATTTTTATTTTATTTTTTTTGGCTAAATACTTCTTACCTGTCATGATTAGAAACCTATATGATCACCTCAACCTAATTATTAATTAAAGATTTTGTGACATAAGAAATGAATTGTATGAAAAAAAAAAAGATTTAATTATCATAGTCAATAATTAAAAATTCTAATTATGAATGAGTAAATATATTGGACTAAAAGCATTCCTTCACGGAAAATATTTTGAGGGAATATAATGTATATGCATTGTATTTCTGGTTGGGCTGGCTTATGACAAGTTATAAATATTTGATATTCTCCTTATTCTATTCAGCATTAGCATAATAACCATAAATTTTGTATTACATTTTATGACGATTTTATGACTTATAGAAAGAATTGCTTATGTTTATTTTTGGTTTAAACAGTCTAGTGTTAACCTATATTATATTACCAGATCTTGCTGGGTTATTTTATGACCATCATTAGTTGTGAAAATACAACAATCATTAAATGATGAAGTATAAACACACTAAAAAATTATATAACTGCTTGTTTTACATTGTTTTTTGTTATACTCAGCAATTGACAATTTTGTTTTTACATCAAAAATATCATTAAATATAGACCTGCACTGTTGTTATGGGTGTTTAATAGTTATTGTTTTGTTTTATTTTTTCCACATATATTTAGACACATTTATGTATTTATAGTTAAGTATTTTTTGTTTGTATTTTCATGTCTTTTGTTTTCATTCCTCCAATATAATTTACAATTTTCAAATGAAAAATTGTAACATTTTAGACCATTCTGTTTTTCTTTTTTACATAAATTTCATCCTTCACCAAATGTAACGCTTGATGTCACTTGATTTTCTTTCTGCTTGTAGATAGAACTGAAAATCAAATCTCATACAACCATTGTTACAATTTGTACTAAGAAAAATGTATCAGATTTTTAAAAGTATTTAAACTTCAAAAAAATAAATTTGTATTCCAACGATTTAGTTGACTGGTGGAACAACAGTAAGTTTATGAACTTACAACTCTTAAAATCTGTAGTTCAATTCTCTGCAGTGGATACTGCAGATAGCCGATTGTGGCTTTGCTCTGAAACAACCAACCAATCCATTGAAGTGTGATAACAGAAAATATTAAGTGAAAAATCATTCAAAACATTTTCTTAAATCTAACTTTTGTTTTGTTGTACCTCCAGTTCTTTAACAGTACTTTGTATCAGATTTCAATCACTGAATCAGTAAAGAAAGTTGAATTTTAATCATGGTAAATTTTTAGACTGAGCAATAGATAAGAATTCCACTTGTGTGCCCATTCATGACTTCTGGAGTGTCTACTTAAAAAGATTTTTGTGATTGAAATTTTTATTCAGCTAAATGCTTATCTCAGTATTCAGTTTTTGTTTTCTTTTAAGTTATCAATAATATAGTGTTTTAACTCGAGCTTTATCATGATAATTGTATTGATTACTTTGTTATATTTTTAATAGAGATGTGTTTCTTGAAGAAAAATAACTTACTTTTAAGCAAGAATTGCTGTTATGTTATATAAATCATTAAAACAATGTGTATGTACATACTTTTTGTAAGTTTTGTAGCTAATATTTCATATTTATCAGGACTGCGAGGAGTACTTTCAGAAGGAGAGAGATTGGGCTAATCAGTATTCTGCTTATATGAAGGAAGCTAGTCAGGTAAATAATATCAAATGTTTATGATGTTGACAATCCATATTAAAGATTATGCATGGGGCGGTTCAAATGTAATGATTATTTCATTACTGTTTAATAGTCTTTAACCTCAAAACACACATGATCTTTTAATTGGTGGTGTGAAATGTGATTTTTCTAAAAATTACTGATTCAAAACCTGTAGAGAACTGTTAATTAGAATGAATATGAAGAAAGAATATCTGTTTTGGGGCATAAAGTAAAGATCTTAAAGATGTCAGACAGTTAAAAACACAATACGTTTGTATTTAAGTGCTGTAGAAATATAAGTTAAAATTACGGTCAAGTCATTTTTCAAAAATTTGCCCCGGCCCTGCAAGCTCCCAAAGTTTGTGTAACAGTCAGCCTTTGCGATCACTTGGTTGAAAAATTTGGTTAGAGGTGAATGATGTCACTCAAGGTAAACAAGGCCAGTCGTGGTTGGCTTCCTCTCTGTGCGTTATTTTGTGTGTTGAAAACTGTCAATTTATTTATGTGAAAACAATTCGTTTTTTTCTGGACAAATTTCAGTTGACAGGTGTTGTGAATACAGTTATTTGTGAGTAAATAACTATGGTTTTTTTCTGCTGTGTTGTTTATGGATGTGGGAATATTCCCAAGGAAAAGAAGATATCTCTGCATGAGTTTCCAACTTAGTCAGACAGAAAATGGCACATGGCCTAGTCTAAGTTCCGATCAAGAACTCATGATAAATGAAGTTCAATGGAAAGCAGCCATGTAAGCAGTAAACACTTTTTGGAATTAGACCTTGAAAATAAACTACAACTTGATATTGGATTTGCAAAATAACTGGTGCTAAAGAAAGATGCAGTGTCCAGTATGTATCTAGGGAGATCCATCAAGCACAGTGAGCAGCAAGCAGCTGATCGGACACGATTATAATCTCTGTTTGTTTTTGAATTTCGCGCAAAGCTACACGAGGGCTATCTGCACTAGCCGTCCTTAATTTAGCAGTGTAAGACTAGAGGGAAGGCAGCTAGTCATCACCACCCACAGCCAACTCTTGGGCTACTCTTTTACCAACGAATAGTGGGATTGACCGTCACATTATAACGCCCCCACGGCAGAAAGGGCGAGCATGTTTGGTGTGACGGGGATTCAAACCCACGACCCTCAGATTGCGAGTCGAGTGCCTTAACCGCCTGGCCATGCCGGGCCTTATAATCTCTGTTATCGGTCTGTGAACAAGATCGTGATGTGCCACTGTCACAAAAATGAGAGGCATACAGGGTAAGCCCAACTTTTAGCTAATGTTTTAAATGCAATATAGAATTGTCTGCAATCAGTCAGGTTTTATAAACTCACCAGTAGATCTGTTAAAACGAAAAATGTTTATGAAATTTCACGTTCAGCTATTATTTACCAAAAAAAAGGCATGGACAAAGAATTGTCTGTTTTGTTTATTTATTTTTCATGTTTATAACACTTTTTAATGAAATCTCATTGGAGATATCAATATGCAACATATAGATCTAACAATATCAAGTATTGAAATGTGACCACAGCTATGTTTGCTTTCCCAGTCCTAATGTATACTTAATCATATGCATACAAGTTGGAGCATGTGCAGAATACAGTATCAGGAGTCCATCAGCTGATATTAGATCTACATCTACATATAGATCCATCATTTGAAAAAAACAAATATTGACAAGAATTTACTCATAGATTTACTATATTATCACCCGTGTGACCATATTGATGGCTATAAATTTTGTCCCAGTTTTTATGACATTGTAGCATATAACTTTTGAAACAATTCCATACCAAGAAATATCAGACAACCAACAGTTCTCGTCCACTTTGGTCAACATTAAACATGTTATTATCTGCAGGCTCTGGTTCAAACATTTAAGCTGTGATTGACACATTGTATCTACCTTCTTCTTCACCCGTTGTCACCATTTTTGTTTACCTTGTGTGATGTAGGCTTGCCTGTTCAGTTCACCGTGTGGTGCTTCCGCTAGTTTTTCTTAAAGCTAGCCAACTATGACCAAATATGGCTTGGAGCCACATGAGCCTGAGTGTTTCATGACTTTTTTAATTGTATTATTTTTTGTGTGATACAATATACACACATTCAAACATGAAAAAATGCCATATTGTCTCTGGTCTTTAATTCCCTGATCAGACTTTTTTTTTAGGCGTGTGTGCATGCTTTTTATATTATATCCTGTGCTAATTAAAATATTCTTAAAGTTTTTAGGGATATAATTAGAGATTCAAACACTGATAAAGAAATGATAAAACAATACTGAAAATGTAACTGAACTCAGAAGTAAGCACATTTTAGTATTTCTTTTATATTTCTAATGCTGTAATTTTTTTAGCTTAGAAATACTGGTATTAGTTTAAAAATTTTAACTGGAAAAAGTTGTGGGTGACTGACATATACTTGAAATAAAGTAATATCAGTATTTTTAAATTCATCTTAATGTTTCTTGAAGTACATTTATATTTTGTTCATAGTAGGAAATATGTGGGGAATCTTGTACGTTTAAACAAGTTTCAAAGGGTTGAGATAGTTTGGTGAGGGACTATGATGTGTGGGCTCAAACTTGGTGGTTTTTGTAATAATCTGTTTGGAGATTTGTTTTAATAGAATTTGTCTAGAGGTTATTGATCAAAGCTATTAAACTATCATAAACATTTCAGTTAACTTGTGCTTCCATTACTATATCCTGTGTTATGAGATTTTTGTTATAACCCAAAACTTTGTATTCAGTCAAATACAATAAGGTCATAGTCCAAACTATTATTACGTATATTTGTTGTACTGGGCTATAATTGTAATGTATTATTTTGTATTTTCTATTCAGGCTTTTAATGGAATTATTTATGCTCAACAAAGTAAGTTAATTTATGTTTTTTTACTTGTGTTATAGTTTAAATATATGAACAGTTTTTGTTGGAAGACAAGATAATAGTTTCTCCATTTTAGCTCTAAATCCTATTGAAGAAAGTTTTTACATATTAGATTTACAATTTTCTAACTGGTATCATTCTTTTGCATTTTTATGTGTAATGTATTTGAAATCCCCATGACAATAAGTATTATTTGTCATATACTCGTGGAATAATGAAAAATATATCCTTCAAATAAGTGCTTTGTTTACTTGTTGGACTCTGTTACAGTAAAAAAACAAAAAAAAACTGAGTGGTAGAAATCATATAACCCTTGAATTAGAGAGTTTTTTTTATCATTCAATATCGGTGGGATTCATATATTGACAACACCAACTTTAAAGAGCAGGTTAGACTCGTCATGGCCAGGTGGTTAGAGCGCTTGACTCGCAATCTGAGAGTCGCAGGTTCGAATCCCCATCACACCAAACATGCTCGCCCTTTCAGCCGTGGAGGCATTATAATGTGATGGTCAATCCCACTATTCGTTGGTAAAAGATTAGCCCAAGAGTTGGCAATGGGTGGTAATGACTAGCTGCCTTCCCTCTAGTCTTACACTGCTAAATTATGGACAGCTAGCGCAGACAGCCCTCGTGTAGTTTTGCGCGAAATTCAAAAACAAACAAACAAGAGCTGGTTAAAAGAATAGGATAAAAATTACCCATTTTCTGTGTAATGTATTCAAGGGCACCCTAGCAATAGTTAACTGGAATACTGACATTATTTTTAAATTTTTGTGACCCTATAATCAGTAAAGTCATGCACCTAAAACAGGTTGGTGCACAAATAATTGTAAAAGGTCCATGTAAAAACAAAGTAGGCAGATAGAATCCATATGAATACCATTGGTAATTTTAGGGTTAAACTTACCATTTGTAAAGCTTTAAATTTTTGATTTCTGTAATAAGTTATGCCACACTGGCTTTCCAGGTTTAGTCCCACAATTCACTTCTTGTGATTTTATAAAATAATAATTTTTACTAGAAAGCGAGTAATGTCCACCTTGCTCATGACATGTAGAAGTGAAAGTTGGAACCAAACACAACTAGAAGAGATAAATTTCCTTTACACCTTACAACTTTAGCAATATTGTCAACACTCATAACTGGAAAACTTTAAAACATCCTTGAAAGAATAATAAGAGCAAGGAAGTGGTTTTAAGTTCTTCTACCTACTTACCTGGTACAACCAGTGAATGAAGACTGAACTTTATTGCATTTAAAAATTACTTTTCTTAGAGAACACATGTTTGACAAGTGGGTTTATGTCATATATATGGTTTCAATTTTCACTTTAAGTTTTGAAATGGGTGAATAAGTTTATGGATCATTCATCTGTGGTATTAATTCTATCATTTTTTCTTTGGTAAAGTTGCAATGCAGAAAGAACATATTCCAAGGGATTGTAGAAATTTCGTTTTCTAAAGTAATGATAATGGAAAGCAGAGAAAGTTTTTTTTTTTTCACTATATACAATAAAATGTTTATGAAGTATGTGTAATAGATATTGAGAAGAGTACTTTTATATTACAAGTAAAGCACAAAAGTTATTAAATAGTGGAAATAAAAATGTTATTTTCTAAATTTGGTGCTATAGTTGAGACTCCTCTTCAATGTAACAGGCTTATCTTAAAATATCAAATATTTCTTTTCATTTATGTAGGGCTAAGTGGGGTGCTAGGACACCTCGCCACAGCACTCACTCTTAGTACAGGGAGCAACGATGAAATAAATAAATTGACCCACAGGTAGAGTGATGTAGTACATTTTATAAATTTAAGTTAAGGTGGCATTGAGATATTGAATAAAACTGTACTCTGTATGAGAGAATAATAAGGTTTGTACGATAGGTTTTTTATTTGATAAAATATGGATGAAAATAAAGTATCTTTGTAGAACAGGATCATATTGTTTCTTATGATATTTTATTTTCAGTTATCAATTTTTCGGATGTTGGTTCTTGTTCATGGATTTCAGCATATAATACAACTATACAAATCTTTCAAACTCACATTTTAAAATAAAGTATCCTTATAGAAGAGGATCATATTGTTCCTTATGATATTTTATTTTCAGTTATAAATTTTTCAGATGTTGGTTCTTGTTCATCTTTGTATAGTTGTATTATATGCTGAAATCTTTTTGAAACTCACATTTTAAAATCGAAAGATATGTCTTTGTTACGATTTCAGTATTATACGATTGTGTTAAACAAAAAGCTACGTCAGTGGATAAGTTAAATACCTTTATGTATGAATTTTGTTGTCTATATTTGTATCTTGTCATCATTAGACCTCACTAGGAAAGCCTTAAATATTATGAATGGATAACATTGGTCATTTTACATACGAGTTTACTGGAATCTCAATTTTTTTAGCAATTTGTTTTGCCGTTCTTTGAATATTCTTGTTCCTTATCATATTTCAGTCATTTTTTTATTATTCATAATGTGTAGAAAGAATATCCTATGAATTCTTTTTTTTCAAGATAGTAGAGTAATGAATTAGTCAAAATTATTTACATCTCAGTCTGCAAGTCAGGGAGACATGTTTGGTCAGTTGGTTCCTAACAATAGCTTTCTGTTACTCTCTTGTTTGAATTTAGAATATATATATATTTGAACTCTACACAATACCTTGAATATGAATTGTCCATCAGTGTGGCTGAATTCACTATTGTTTCCTGGTTGTGAGGGAGTAAAACCCATATCATTTTCCAAAGTCCTATACAAAATATTGTAGTGACTGCACACGTGTAATATTACACGTGTGCAGTCACTACAATGTTTTGTACTACAATGTTTTGCTACTACAATGTTTTGTATTACACGTGTGCAGTCCATTACACGTGTGCAGTCATTACACGTGTGCAGTCACTACAATGTTTTGTCGTGTAATACAAAACATTGTAGTGACTGCACACGTGTAATACAAAACATTGTAGTGACTGCACACGTGTAATACAAAACAATGTAGTGACTGCACAGTCCTATACAAAACATTGTAGTGACTGCACGTGTGTAATACGAGATCTTGTTCCTCAGTTCTATAAGGTTATTAACTCTGCAGTGTTTCCACAAGTTATGTTGATAGAGATGGTTGAGGAAGATTCATTGAAACTTTCCTGCCACTGTTAGGTAGTTAAGTGTGGTATCTGCTTGAATATTAATATTTATACTATTTTGTGCAAGACAGACACATTCTGGCCAATCCCCTAAATTCTGCATCTTTGTGGCAGAATGCTATTCAGAGGTGAGTTCTTTTAGCAGTAAAGTGTGTTTTTTTTGTTTTTTTTAACAGAGCTATTTATCAGAATACATTTTAAAGAGTTCTGACATGAATACCAGAAACTGTAACATCCCTCTGTAGCCCACTCATTCCTCCTTGAATTCTCTTATTGACTCACAGACTAGGTATTAAAAGGGTAGAATTCCTCTGAAAGATGGGTTCTTGATGAAGAAAGATGCAGTGAAATACTTGAGTCTTCTAGATTATTTTTGTTAAGGTAGAGCATTATCGGTAAATCTGAAGGTTAGAGCATTATCAGTAACTCTGAAGGCAAAATGTTTGTTAAAATAAAAGTTCTTTTTTAATTACCTAGAGTGTAAAGGTTGTTTTTTTCTATCTTTTTTTATCAAACCTGTGTACAGTGAATCATCACATTTTGTTCAACGCTTTATGTCTTTTGTTTGTGTATTTGAAATAAAATTAAATCAATAAGCTCTTTCTCTTTGAATCAGTTTTTTTGGAATTTCTTCTATTATATCTGCACTTGAGAATATTTCTTACAGCCTAATTTAATACAAATGTTTTATTTACTTCAGTTTTGTGTGTGTGTGTGTGTGTATTGTATATCTTTTTCAGTGTACTAACATAAATACAAGTGAATCATTTCAAACAGAATTTTCTTTTCAGGCTGTGTACTAAGTTTTCTGAATGTCTGGAAGAAGTTAAGGTAAGAATAGTTATTAATTTGTGACTCATCATCTGTTTTTTATTGTAAATATAATGATGAATTATCATAGGATTATCTTGACATGAAGATATAGTGTAGTACACATTTCTAAATCTTTATCTGCATTTCATGAAGTGTAAGCAACTATTTAAGCAATAACGTTTTCCAAAAGAAGGGTATGGCTATGCTATGAACTAACTTACCACCCAGTTGATGACTTGTGGCAACTTAGTGATGAAATACAGCTAAATAATTAATTTTTACTGACAGTTATTTTCTGTAGTACTCAACTTCGTTGGATTTTCATTCCAAGTCAATTCCACTTTTTATTTTTTAATATTTGAAGGAACCCATGATTAGGAACTGGTTTAATAGGAAATTACTATTAAACCTCTTAGTTCTGTCCATGAACTAGTAATAATTGAGCAGCGTCTGAGAAATTATCTTAATTATAATTGTATAAGAAGAGCTTTAATCTTAAAGAACTGGAGAAATATAAATTTAGACTTAGGAATTTCTATTGTGTGTGTGTGTGTATTGTGAGCACTTTATATGTATATATATATATATATATATATATTTGATACAATTAAGCATGATAATTTTTTAGCAACCTTTGGAATTTTGCCTTTTTGACCATCCCTGTGTTGGAGATGGATATCATGATTCATATGAAAATGGGAGTATAATTTTGTAGCTTGTTAACCAGCTGATAGTTAAATAGAACATGTTTGTGACAAATTTGGATCATGTTTTTCTTTAAATCTTTCCAAGATACCACATTTACAATTGTCTAAATGTCAGAATATCCATCAAATGTCAAATTAGCTGAGGTTAAGAAAGCTGAATGTGAGTAAAATGCAATTTTTCTGGTTGCATCACGTGACAATATTCATCTGTCGATATTTTTACAAAATTACAAATTGTTTCGTTTTTCCAATGGTAGTACTTAAACATGCATTTGTAACAAATTGAGAAGAAGTGAGAAAATTTATCCAAAGAAACAACAAGGTTAGATTCAAAGAAATTAGTAAGGATCTAAAAATTGTAAATCTTATGATAGTTTTTGGAAACTGGAAATATATAAATTTTATTGTCATTTTAAGTCAATAATTTTATTTTTTAATTTGTTGAAAATACAGAATCCTCATAGGGCTTTGCCTTTTTTTTGCTCCCATTCCACGAGGTTCTGTTCTGGACTTAGTTGGTGGTCTGCAGCCCCAGACTCCTCCAGCTTTTTCAAAATCCCCTGTGCTTGTACGAGATAATTGGAGTAACAAGGAATATACTTGTTTTAAACTGTAGATGAATGGCTTGGAGCCACCTAATTAGTTTATCCCAGTGATTGAATGCTACTAGAAAGGAATTTTGTAAATATTTTGTGTACGAAGTATCTGTAGATATTTTTAGATTCTGACAGCTGTGTAAGTTGACAGATCAAAATTTGTTGAATTTATTAAGCCAGGTGTAAAGTATTTATTGCACTGTAAATAATAATGGATTACAAGGTTTGCTTGGCTTTTTTTTTTAATATCTTGTTTTGCTAACTGTTCATATTTTATTTTTCCTTCCATTGCTCTCTCCCCCCCAGTGGCATGTCTGCAGACTTACAATGCTATAAACTTGGTATCGATACTCATGATAGGCATAGCATAGCTCATTCTGCAGCTTTCTGCCTAACTGTAAACAAACTTACTATTTCCCCATGAGTAAAAGATAACAGGTGCATAAGAGAAGTAATGATTTAATTCCTGCCAAGTGAATGTTCTGACTGAGTAAAAACCTGTACTGTAATTTTTTTCACGTTTTTGGTATGGATTGCTACAGAATAGTAATATGCTACCTCATGCGGTGTGAAATTGTCTTGCATTGTTTATCTGAAGAAGACTACCTTACCTTTAATGTTTTTTGCCACTTCTCTAACCAAGAGTGTCATAATATAACCAGTTATGTTTAGTTTTATGGATGAACATAACATGTTTAACTTCAATTAATTTCAGAATGGCTTGGAAGAGATATCTTATAGTGATGATAGCACACTTGGCGACTATTTTGAACTGTATACTAGGTACTTGGAAGCAGAAAAGGTAATTAGTTATACCTCTCACAGTATTTTATACTGAATATATTACTTCATCCTATCCAGTATTATTTGTGTGAAATGAAGTTCAGGTGATTATATTTATGGCTTGACTTAATATACGTGTTTAATTTTATTCAGTATCAAAATAAGTGTGCTAGTTGTGAATCTTTGGCATGCATGTAGTATTGTCCACTACAGTTAATCAAGGTGTTTACGCTTCAAACTTGATTGATTAAAATAACATAAGATTTTACACACTCAGGTTTTTACATTGCTACTTGTAATACCTTGCTTAACAATAGTTGAAACAGGTTTTACACTTGGAACGTGGTGTATGAGTAGCAAAATTGGTTGTAGTTAAGCCAGATTTTCAAATTTAATACTGATTATTAGCAACATTGGGTTTGACAGATCATAATTTGAATGAAAGTGCAATCTCTTTAAGCTGAATGTGGAGGTTTTGTACTAACGTACTGGAACCTCATAGAATTTATTTTTATTATGGTTTTTTATAAATATTAACATAAGATAAAAAATATATTTCAAATTAAAATTTGTTTATGAAATAAATATTTTGAGCTTAGGCAGTCGTAACTGTATCAATAATAACAACTGTCTTGTATATCACGTCTGCAGTCCAGTAATAGTACCTCAGTTTACCTTGACTGGTCCACGTCAGGTGGAAGAAAGAACTCTGATTTTCTGGTTATATTACACTGGATCATGCCAAACTAGGCTCCTAGTTTTTATGTTTGATTATATGATATGCCAGTAACTTTGTGTATAGAGTCATCTAATTAGCTTTTAAGCACGAAAAGTTATATAATTTATAGTTTAAATGTGGTGTTATTTATATCATATTTCTCTGACACAAAACCATTCACATTTCACTTAACAAAAATGTGTTTTTTCACAGGAGATGTTGTTTCGACGAACTTGTCTTCTAGTCGCCTATGAAAATTCAAACAAGGCCTTGGATAAAGCAAAGCCCAACAAAAGAGAAGCAGTAAGTATAATTGTAATATCATTATTGTTAATAATTTTTCTCTCTCTTTTTTTTTTTGTGTGTGTGAAAAAAACATTAAATTTTATATTTGATCAGATTCTGAAGACAGAATATAAAGAAAGACATTCTATGTGATAAAAAAAAAGCTTAGTTATTACTGCTGAAACAGTGAACATATGTGGAGAAGTAATGCTTTGCAGCTGAAAATATCTCCTAATTTAATTCTATTTGTACTGAAGTTCTGGAATACCATAATGGTGTTTTTGAAAGTAAAACCATGATTGATTCTATGGAATATCTTGGTAGTTTTACTGATTAGAAAGCTAAAACTCTTTAGTGTTGCACTTACTGACATGGTTCGTAATGTGTTATCAAAAAGAAAAATTAAAACTTCAGTATTCTTACATTTTAGAATTTCATGTTAAAGCTGTTATTTCAATTTTTTTCATTTTGGATATAATCTG
>NW_013667559.1:173158-202657 GCF_000517525.1 Limulus polyphemus
ATATAATCTGAATATCATGTATTTTATATATATATAATGTTTATCAAACAATAACATTGTATACGGTAACCATAAAAACCTGTTATAAAATGTAACAATAATTTACTGCTACCCGTGCAACAAACTTTGAGAATTTTTGTTTGAATCCACGAGTTAGAAGCAGTTATCTACAACTAATTTGGTGTACAAAAACTATAAGCTCTGTTTGTCTTTAATCCTATGAGAACACGTTTTAACTCTGAGATTCTTGTAGTAATGGTTTGTTTGTATGAAAACTATCATTGAATGGAATTTGATTACTAACAGGAAAATGCAGCTACAGTATGAAAAAAAGAAATGAAAGAAATGAATGGTTAAAATTGTGTAATGGGAAAAAGAGATACATGGTTGATATGTGTGAACAGAACATTATGATATGTGTGAGCAGAACATTAAATTGGTATCTTTTCTACTCTTTTTTTAATGTAGTAAAAATTGATTTTTAGTAATCTGTAAAGCCTTTTACATTTTATTAGTAATAAATTTGTTTACTTATTAAATCGCCTTATGGCTTCCTTACTAGAGGGGCCTGGCATGGCCAGAAGCTAGGGTGCTCAACTCTCAATCTGTCAGTCTGAGGATTGATACTCATCACTGAGCTTGTCTGCCCTTTCAGCCAAAGGAGCTCATTATAATGTGGCAGTCAATCACACAGTTTGTTGATAATGAGTAGCCCAAAAGTTGGTGGTGTTGATTAGCAGCCTTCCCTTTAGTCTAGCACTTCAAAATTACTGACAGCTAGCCCTTGATTAGCTTTGTGTGAAAGCTAGAGAAGGTCAGCCAAAACAAACTTCCATCTTTATTGTATGTGTTTCCTATCTGGCAACTCCTGAAGTATTTCTAATGTGAAGTATGTAGATTAAGAACTAAACTTATACTTTGAGGTGAATCTTGTGATACTGAAAGTGTGTGGAAGTCAGAAATGTATGATATAACTTGTAAACTTTTAATGTGCTGGAAAGTAAATTAATTGGAACTAGAGCAGTCATGTTTTATTAGTTAGTTGTTTAGAAAAAATCTTAATGCATTAAATGCTTTATAAATTCTTTTTCGGGGTTTCGTTTTTTTCTACTGTTTTCAGTGCAGTGACAGTTGAGTTTTAGTAACCAGTAAAGCCTTTGACATTTTTTGGAAATAATTGGACTTTAAATATTTGTACTGGAAAATATTTACTGTGTTAAATGCACAGAGTGAACCGTCGGTTAAATTGTTAGCGAAATGAACAGTGATTTTTATATCTGAAACATAACTATTCCACTTCGCCAACATTTAGACGTTGTGTTTTTAAACAATTGTTTTGTGTACCATATTACAGTCACTTTAACTATTTCGCAAATGTATAAGCCTATTTTAGTGGTAAAGAGAGATTACTGAAAACTTGGATGAGAAATTATTGTTGTTAATTATATCGAGTGTATTTAATAATTGTTAGTAAATAAAATCATGTACGTCCATTACAAAAAAAGTGCTATAATGCAAACGCCCTCGGAAGGTAATGAATTCCATATTTGCCACAGTAATTGTTTAACGTTTTTACCGGGCTTCGGGGGGGGGGCGATTGCGTTTGTGTCTGTTTGTATGTCCGCTCGCGTATCTCGAAATATAATAAACCGATTTGCGTGAAATTGGTACTGGACATAGGGTGTTCCCATAGGTCAGTTCTCGTCAAATCTGATCCGGATCACTTTGAAACATTTTTATAATGGATAGATACGACATTTTCCCTGTCTGTTGATGATATCTGTGTAAAAAAAGTGATCGGATTAGAACCGAATTTCAGGCGTACATTGAAACCAAAAATTTGCGGTAGGGGCGAGGGTATGCAATCCTTCTGATTGTTCTTGTTGAGACTATTCTTCATTTCAGTTAAAACATATGATATCTTAACTTGAACTTTTTAGTACCTAAACACTATGGTTCAAGTTTTAGAGAAGAGATGGGTAAATTGAACCATAGTGTTTAGGTACTAAAAAGTTCAAGTTAAGATATCAAATGTTTAGTACCTAAACACTATGGTTCAAGTTTTAGAGAAGAGATGGGTAAATTATTTTTCCTATTTTGTATAAATGTCTTTACCGGTTTTTTCGAATTTACAAACGCATCACGTGGGTGATCTAAGTACGGTTTATGTTTTTATTTGAATCTATACCATCTGATAAGAGTGACACAATTACGTAACTAAGAGCTCACTTGATCTTAAAATAATATTTTTAATTTATTAAATTTCTTTCATTCTGTGACTATTGTCTTATTTTCCATTAAACTCTATTGTTTAATGTTATAATAAAGAAGCGGTTAGGTTTGAAACGTTGGTTTAATCATGAGGAAACGGTTAGGTCCGAAACGTTGGTTTAATCATGAGAAACGGTTAGGTCCGAAACGTTGGTTTAATCATTAGGAAACGGTTAGGTTCGAAACGTTGGTTTAATTTTGTGAACCTAACCGTTTCCTCATGATTAAATCAACGTTTCGAACCTAACCGTTTCTTCATGGTGAACCTAACCGTTTCCTCGTGATTAAACCAAATTGTGAACCTAACCGTTTCCTCATGATTAAACCAAAAAATTGGTTTAATCATGAGGAAACGGTTAGGTTCACAAACGTTGGTTTAATCATGAGGAAACGGTTAGGTTCACAATTTGGTTTAATCATGAGGAAGCGGTTAGGTTCACAATTTGGTTTAATCATGAGGAAGCGGTTAGGTTCACAATTTGGTTTAATCATGAGGAAACGGTTAGGTTCACAAATTGGTTTAATCATGAGGAAACGGTTAGGTTCAAAATTGGTTTAATCATGAGGAAACGGTTAGGTTCACAGTTTGGTTTAATCACGAGGAAACGGTTAGGTTCGAAACGTTCATTTATTCATAAAGAAGAGGTTAGCTTCGAAACGTTCATTTATTCATAAAGAAGAGGTTAGCTTTGAAACGTTCATTTATTCATAAAGAAGAGGCTAGGTTCGAAACGTTGACTCCAGTTGTATTCACGCCCATGTATTAGTTGATACTATTGTTCTAGAACAGTTGTGTTTTAAATCTTAACGGCGTATGACACCAACCACATTTTGGTTGATTAGGCTGTACTGTAGCCTGCCTACTGCAACAAAACGTGACAACCACCTGGCTCTTTGTTCGTTATACGTCGGTTATGGTTGACTTGTGATTTGTGTGGGTTACCGACCCTTCTACAAAAATTGTAAGAACATCTTATACGTTTACGATGGGAATGATAGGTTACGTCATGCTAGTGACACCGACGCTACGAAAGATGTTTTGAAATTCGTTTTGATCTAACGTTTTTGGATACTTTTGAACAGTGAGTGAATTGGCGCTCATTTATTAAACAATTAGGCCGAACAATGAATATTTGAAATTGAATGCAACCATTCTTCAGACTAATTTTACATTCCTTTCATACCATTGTCTCCTTTATTTCAGACTTTCTTTTCTTATCGCTGTCTCTTTGTACAACTTTTTTTAATGATAATAATTTGTTAGAGGGTGCGGGCTCCTCACCATGCATGTCAACCACTTTTCAAAAATTATTTTTATCATTGTGATTCTTTGATTTGTTTGTTCATCATTTAATAAAACGTTAAAATATAAAGCGAAAATTCGTTGCTTTGATTTCCTTTTCTTTTACGTCAAGAACACGTCTTCATAATTTACTAGACGAGAACCTGTTACGATCGTGGAGAAGTTAAAATAATAGATAATATCGTGGTAAGGTATTCGTAATACTACATTAGTTATAAACATAGTCTGCACGGGGAAGAAAGTGTTAGTTTGTAAAATATCAAAAACAAATTTAACGGTCTTTGTGTAATCATTTGACTTTATGACCGGATGTGGCTTTATACGATTATGAATAGCGAATAAGCGGATCGCTTTTAGATTTTCTTTGTTTTCCGCCCAGCTTACTGGCTTTCTGCGGTTGTACCCAGCTTAAACGTGACTTTCACTATTGTTGCTGACAAGAATCCTTTTAACGCTAAACTTAATGCTTACTAAGTTTCAGCCCCTGCAAAAACAAACGGTGTTGCTGTTGTCTTGGTGATGCATACACTAACAGCTGAAATGTTTGCATCATTGAGTTACTGTTGTTGCTGACATCTTGGTTTTTAAGCTGTTCAGAAAGTGAAAGTTTAATACGTTGCTAGTTTTTAGATTTGTCGTCTGGAGTTATTGAATTTGTAACATCTCTGAGATTCTGCAACCCCCGAGCAATCTTGAGAGGAAGTAAACCGTGTTGTTTCTCATTGATTATGAAAACAAAGGCGTGTGTGTAAGAACGTTTTATATACAATCCCAGTAAAACTTGCACTATAGATGAAAATTACTATTTTACTAACGTGGAATATAAAAATAGCTGTAGAAGCGTATAATTTATTTAAAAAAATCAAGTTTAATTTATGATCAATTCGTCTGGCGCAATGAAGTTGGCTTACATTTCATAATAATAATGAATCACTTACAGGAGCATATCTATTTACGTGCTAACTTCAACCAATTTTTCCCTGTAACTTTAAAAGTGAATGTAAATGTTTATTTATTTTACAGGTAGAAATTTTTGACGAATAAATAAAATATACAAAATAGTATTGGAACCAAAATTGTCCAATTATTACATTTGAAAAATAGAAAAATCAATATCTGCAAATCAGTAACTTATTTTAGGCCTAATTCACCTGCGTGTCGGTAGAAGTTCAGCAAGGCCAACGTCAGATTGAAGAAACACATAAGCAAACGAAAGAGGCCATGAATATAAAATTATACGCTACGTTCGGCAGATTTTGTAGCAACTAGATTTAATTTTCCGTGACCAATAAAATGCAGTTAAGGTTTAAAGGGGAGGTCATTCGCACCCGACGACCGTGCGCTTATACTGTTTCCGTGCTTAAATTCTTAGAAGTTCTTATTTGGCACAATTTTTTCAACTTACCGAACATGTTTTATACCCGATAACGTTATTGTTTTATTTATTATGAAGCCATTGTAGCTTGACTTGACAAGGTTAAGTATGATAATAAGTTAATCAGTGTAAGTTAATAATGAGACGTCCACTATACCTACTGTAAACAATAAATATAAAAGGAAAGGAAAAAAAACCACGCTTCAGTTCCGGTTTATAAAAATACAACGTAGATGACCCTGAATTCTGGATGTACACTTTACGGTTTATTAAAGATATGCATAGTATATATTGTAATTTTATTTTGTCATGGTAACCGGGTGCCGTAGTGTATCTCGGGGAGTTAACAGTTGTAATTCTCTAATTGTTCGTAAAATGACAGCCGAGTACTGAACGAGTGGAACCGAGTGATCAGTGTTATTTACCAATCGATTTATCGATGGGCATATTAATCCATTATGTTCGATTAATCAATTAGTAAACACCCCCTACAATTCGCACTTTCTCTCACACACATAATAAAGCCTTAGTTTTACTTTTTACTGTCATTCACATTGTTTTTTGTTTTTGTTTTTAAGTAATTTTCGAATTTTGTGTGATAGCCTTTTTCTGGAGGTTGTCATTAGCGTAACTTGTAAAAAGCTATTTTTTTTTCTAAAAAAAAATATATTTTTCCTCATATTTTATGGACAGTTTCTGTTTGGCGGGTAAATCGCTTATGTCGACTAAACACCACCAGCGGTCGCCGTTATGTTTGTTTTTGAGATGTGCAGTAATCTCACGTTGATCTTCTATAAATCAAACAAATTGATAATAGAATAATAAACATATGTTTTATGATCACCGATAAAATTTTTTATTTAAAACTTACGACGATTGCGATTAGAAATAATTCAATAGCCAGTTAGCCAATATATATATATTTCTGTACGTTGTAAAGATGTCAGTAAAGATGCAAGTCACCAAAATGTTTTGCAGTCACCCACCACATCACTAAACTTATCTGATTGGATGAGCACAGTTTTAAAAAAAAAGTTTACAAACAGTGCAACTCAATAAAACCATAGTACATCTATTAAAAAGTAAAAAAGACCGTAATTTTAGACACAAAATGTCTGCCCTAAAACATCACCAATAAAATATAAAACAACACGATTAGTTTCAGCTATAGGCCCATTGGAGTGTTAATGCACTTTTTGATATTTAAAAAGTGCCTTAGGGAGTTAAGTCCACACTTCGTTAAGCCCGAGGGTGAACGTGTTAGACTTTTTATGCGCTGAACCCATGCAAGGACAGAAACAAATGTAAACATGTAATTATTCTATGAATTGGCATACTGGCTAGTCAGTGGACACACAAATAAACGAACCTCGGCGTTTTCTTCCCTGAAGTGAGATCAGTAAAAAGGAGTTATCGACCGTTCCGGTTCATGAGAAAAACAATAGCAAGTGTTGAAATTCGAAAGCTATTTTTATTTTTAGTTTTTATAGATGGAAAATGTAAAAATCCTAATGACTCCTTTTAGATGCATCTCACGTGCGTAAAGCGTTTCAACAGCTAGGAAGTCGAAATATTTAGCATTCACGTGTGTTGAACTTAAGTTGGATCGGATTAATTAAGTGGTCAACGATATAAGAAAAAATAGTTTTAGCGTTAGTATAATGTAACTACAGGCTGTGATAATGAACTTGATTTAAAAATACGCATAAAACGTTGTTATTAGCGTAGAGCAAACTTTCTCAGCACAAGGCCCTCAGAACATTCCGCTTCACGACTGAGGCCCCTCACACCCACCCAATGAATCTACAGATATTAATATCTTAAAAGTATAGTGTATTTTGCGTATCTCCTACGGCCCACTGACACTCTCCTGCGGGCCCGGCAAGGCCAAGTGGTTTGGGCGCTCTGCTCACAATCTAAGGGTCGCGAGTTCGAATCCCCGTCACACCAAACATGCTCGCCCTTTCAGCCGTGGGGGCGTTATAATGTGACGGCGAATCCCACGATGGGTGGTGATGACTAGCTGCCTTCCTTCTGGTCTTACACTGCTATATTAGGGACGGCTAGCGTAGATAGCCCTCGTGTAGCTTTGCGCGAAATTCATAACAAACAAACACTCTCCCGCGATCCCCAGTTTGTGAAACCCCGGCGGACAACATATGTTTGACGGTACAATTGAGATTCTAGCTCAGACATGCTCCTCACAATTGGCATACTTGGTCTATTACCAAAGTTTCGTTGAGCTTGTTTAGGCTTAACATAATTTCATAAACTATTTTTGTTATCTCATGAAATCAAAGAAGCACAATCATAAAATAAAACAACAGGATTACATACTTTGTTGTTGATCGTTTCTCTAGCAGAAGCTGTATTTTCGAACTCGTAAGCGCACAAAATGTGCCTGTTATTTTGTTATATTCGCGGGTAAAAGTAACAAAAACTAGTTTAAGAGTTACCCGAGACAAATTAAAATGAATTGCCGTGTATTTACTAAACTTTCGTGATAAAGCCAATGAAAAATAACACTAATGAATATTATACAGTTGGAGGAGAGCTTGAAATTCTTCATAGGTATTTTTTTATAGATGAGTGGCGAATATTTTATAATAAGCTGAGGTACCCGTCCCTTAACCAAGTTATGAACTTTAAAAAAATGTGTGGGTGAATGCAATGATAAATAACACAGAAATCCTAACTTTTACACAAATTATTTATAACATAACATATTATTACAGTGTTCATTATTACCTCACAAAAAGTTTTGTATGAGCTGTAAGAACTCGCTACGTATAAGCTTAAAACATGGTATACACTCTGCGATGGTCAGGGTGAGTTTGTAGGAAGAGGTATGGACAAGGTAATGGCGGTAGGGGTGCTTTCTGTAACCCGCTTTCAACACCCACCTATTAATATCCTTCCGTGCTGTGTCACGTGATTAATTAATTGGCGGTCATTGGCTGCAGAAGTGTATTACGGGCCGAAGTTGAAAGGTCACAGGTCACAGTAGGAAGTGTGTAACTCAAGAAACGGCTGTTCATATCAACCATATGATGGCTGTAGGAGAGGAAACTTCAGCCTAGTTGATGTATTATTGCAGAACTGGCGAGACGAGTTGGATACCACAAAATACACTTTAAGCTGAGGGTGCGTTATAGACGTGACAGTCATTTCTTTAGCGTGAGAAGGCATCTGGTCAATGGTTCAAAATTAGAAACGGCAACAGATAGTCTTAGTAGCTTTGCCATAAAAATACACAATGCGAATAAATCTTTTGAGTTTTTTCCTTTACAGATTTCACTTTACATTGGACACCTGTGTTTAGGAACCGCGTTCTTTTCCACATATCGTTTACTGGTACTGCACTTTCTGGAATGTTATTGTTAGAAATGATGGACTTTTCTGGAATTGTTACCGTGGACAGTTTGTTATAAAAACAAAACATTAAGTACAAATATCACAAGGAAACACCACACATATCAATAAAGATGTTTGTTATTTAATATACCAGCGACATCTCAAACATCCCATCAGAACACATCATGATCCATACACCATAAACGTTTGTTATTACAAGAATAAATCGGAAACACCAGGAAATTAGTTCGTTCTTATTGGGTGTAATTCCTAATTTTGTGGAGCGTGTCATCTGTGGACCAGTATTTTGAGTACCAAATTCGTTTGTTCTACTTGGTAACATACCACTTGTACCACTAATGTGATCTACCACAGAGGATGGTGCTGACGAACGATGTAACGTGGATTATCATCTCGAATTGGCTATACATGAAAAAAAAACGGACATGAATTCCATGCAACTTAGAAAGGTCTGTGTTTTTCTTTTGTCAGTAGTCACCATTCTAAGATTATCTGTTGAGAAACGTATCTCCTAAATTAGCAAGTTGGTAAATAACACATTGGGTTTTTAGACCAGTATGCGAATAGTTGTGAGGAGAAGTTTTCTTTTGCCTAGTAGTCGCCATTTTAGGATTATCTGTTGAGAAAAATATCTCCTAAATTAGCAAGATGGTAAATAACACATTGGGTTTTCAAATCAGTATGCGAATAGTTGTGAGGAGAAGTTTTCTTTTGCCAGTAGTCACCATTCTACGATCATCTGTTGAGAAAAATATCTCCTAAATTAGCAAGATGGTAAATAACACATTGGGTTTTTAGACCAGTATGCGAATAGTTGTGAGGAGAAGTTTTCTTTTGCCAGTAGTCGCCATTTTAGGATTATCTGTTGAGAAAAATATCTCCAACAATAGCAAGATGGTAAATAACACATTGGGTTTTCAGACCAGTTTGTGCCTCGTTGTGAGGAGAGGACTTTTATTCAGTATGTGCTTTACAGCATTGTTTTTCTTCATGTAAAATTTGTATGCTGTAACTAATTTTAACATGGTAACTGCAGTTTATAATGTAATACGCATTGTTATATTTTTATTGGTTTTAACTGAAAAATCGTGATTATGTTAACAGTAATCTCTACACAAAAACGATTTTGTGTGCTGGCCTGTAGTAATCGCAGGGTCTGCGAATTGTTTGTTCCGTAAGCCGCGATGTAGAGGAATCAAAACAACGGTGCTGCCCTCTACGCTGGTTCCTATTGATGCATCGTGCCGCGGGAAATTACTCGGCTGCAACTATTGTTGTACAAAATAAATTGCCTTTCGCCTCGGCTGTCAGACTGTTGATGAGGTCTTTTAGCTAAACGCGATCGCGCTCCTGTGTGTGTATATATATATGCATTTGGTCGGTATTCAGAATAAATTAACCATCATACGAAAGTTACAGTTGTGATAAAATAAATGAATTCTATTAGCAGCGAAAATTCGTGTGAACGTTTTTTGGTGATGACTTGACGTATGTTTAAGAAAATTCCAGTTTTAATGCTGAACGACATATCGGAAGTGAGTACTGTAGCAAATGTTGCCTTGCCTGTAGTATTTTGTTTGTGGTAGTGTTGTTGACTTGGCAATGAATAATATTCAGGCTCTAAGCAGTGAACATTTCGGATAGTTGGAATTTTGTCGAAGAACGACGAGGTAGCGACGATATATCCGTCGTGTTTTATTGTTTGATCCTCATAGTGCGGGTTAATAGCTAAACCTAGTTCCCGCACTAGGGCAGGAAATCCCGTCAATACACGTAGGTTTTTGTGTCTGGCCGTTTTACCTGGATCCTGACTACAATAACATAATCATAAATAACTTATCCATTTTGGACTGCGTATCGGACACGAGTAGGTGACCGTATGGTCAGTGTGGGTGAAACGAATTTATTGGACATTACATTGTCCAGCTGGAATTTATTCAAGTAATCACTACTAAAATATCTGATGGCAGATTTCAAGTCCGTGTGGAGTATTCACTGCACCTGTGTATATCTGTTGTTCTCATAACTTCATCCGACAGAGCACCCACGAAGCGCGACGCATCAAGTGACCGACCGTACCTCTATTATGCATCATTCAGTTTGGATTCGGGATCCGCCCCCACTTGAGATGCTTCAACTCCTGATTAATTGAGGTGGAGTGGTCTAATCTGTCAGGCAAGCGTTATTAGCGTATTGTTCTGTGTGAGGTATTGTTATGCATTTTAAAACGCTTTGTTAGACTATAGTGCTCTATTTGTTTTGTTACAAACCCGACGTAATGTGCTTGTAATATTTACGTGTTTTACTGAATATGGACCGCACGAAGGTTGTGAGCTTAGTATGACTGTTGTAAAGAAAAATAGATAAATACAAGTAAGAAAGACTCGAGTCTGCAGCGATGTTTATTGATTTCAAACGTTATCTCTACGATTTGACTGCAACATGTGTTCAGTGGTTGTATATCGCTTTGTGAGGTGGCTTTTTCTTGGTGTTTTTATGTGGTTTTATTTGGGATATGCTAAGCACCCTGACAGCATTATTTCAAAATCCGATCTTTGGTGTTTGACAGTGGGTTCACCAGCCATTGAACGGAAAGCCAAAATTGACACTGTTTCTGCCGTAAACAACGCCACAGTCCACAATAATTTAAAAACCCAAAAGCACCGAGTTCTAAGGTTTCGTCAGTTGTTTATCAAACTGCCGAATTCGGATTTAACCATGAAAAACAACAGAAGAGTGACGAAAAGGTCCAACAGCAATGTGGATAATACACTTAGTGGACTTCAGAAATTGCTTTTAGATTACCGTGCTTTTCTTATGGAGGCCAGACCTACCAACTTATCAGGCCATAGATTGGCTACTGGACTATCTAATGATCGTAAATACAATAATTCTAACGTTTCTTTAAGCTTGATAACCGAGTCATATCCTGCATCTGATTCTGAACCAGTTTCTGCGAAAACTCCAATCCATGGCTTCAAAGTAACGGTGGCGCCATCTACAGCGACATACTCCTCTTCAAGACAATCCCCAAAAGTCTTATCTCGTATATCACCGTCTGGTCTTTTAGACGTAATTGCCAAAGTTTCGGAGAACAACGCCAACGAGACAAGCCAAACGGTATTTTCTAGTCTTGTGCAAGAAAGTGGCTGGAATCCTTTGTTGACTCATTCTTTTCATCATCATCATCATATGCCCAGCTCAGACAGAAAATATCGCTTTTCAGAACCAGACATTGTTACAGCACCAACTGTGTTTGATGTCGTGGTCAGTGCTGACATGGGACTGCGTCCAGAAACTGGCGATTGGACTGTAAGACAACATGGCAGTTTCAAGAGAAAAGAAATGGAGTTACCAAAAAATTCGGGTTCGTCACAGCTTAGAGGCACGCCACCATCTTTGTTGAGAAACCCAGTTGCTCCAGTACCAAATCGCAGTGAGTTGAATAAACCCATCTCTCCGACATCTTACGTTTCTGATCATAAAAACACAAATAAACTGTTGAGTAATTTAGGTCATTTGATTACAAATAACTCGAAGCGTTCAGAAATATTACATCGTCGTGTGACTCACAACGGTCTTCTTTCCTCAGATAACGACAATATAGAAGTGATGTCTGAAAAGTCGTTAATCTCGAATGATGATAATGGCCACGTGACTCTTACAACATCAGAGTTTTCTAACAGGTACGTGACTGAAACTACAGATGACCAAATGTTTTTACAAATTAATGAAAAATATAACAGTGGTAAAAACGGCCGGGGAAGAACAAAACAAGAAGGTGCACATTCCAAAAAAACCAGTACACGGGAATCAACACAACAGAGTCCTTACTCCTTTAGGTATTATCCTGTGTCAAAAATTGAGTCCCAACATCAAGGCCCTGCCTTTATCAGGCGAGATAATTTAGGGTTAAAAATCATATCCCCATTGCATGAATCAATCTTTTTCAGGCAAGATGATTCTGAATCACAACAGGAAGCTCCTATGTTCTTTAGACATAATCCCCACAAGACCCCACAACAAAGCCCCAGCTTCAGGCGTAACCGTCCTGTGTTAGGTCTCAGCAACGTGAGACCTGTAGCATTGCTTTCACAAAATGGCAAATCAAATAATGATAGCTTGTTTCTAAGACCAGGCCTTGATAATTCAGAAAACAGAAGTTCGTTAAGAAAGGGGGATTTCAGAATCAACATTACACAATCTGTAAAAAATGGTGAAGTAAATTTACCAAGCAGCCTGTATTTAAATTTGAAAAATAATTTATCGGTAAGCAATAGTACGTCTCCTGTTACACAGATTGGTGCCTCCGACACTCGTGAAAGTTTTATTCAAATTTCAGCCAAAAGTAGATCCGATATAGCTGATGTGGTTGTTGACCTAGATGGCGCTCCAGTCGTCGCTAGCACTTTTTTCCCTCTGTTGGATCAATACACTAAAGATGAACAGACCAACAAAAAATACCAATTTAGAGACGAAGATGGCATCGAGCTAGATACGGACCCTATAGACAATTGGGCTGATCAAGAAATTAGCAGTGATAACTTCAAACTAACTACTGAATACTTAGCATATATCCTTATTGGATCGTGCTGTGGGTTAAGCGTGGTTTGTCTTGTTATAGTTGCTGTGACTGTCAGATGCCGGAAACTTTGTATTCAACGGAAATTACGTCACGTAAAGAAAGGAGACTTAATTGCTACTGAAGCTGCCAGGTTTTATCGTCAGCCTTATAGTATGCAGACTGTAGGTAAGTACACGAAACAAGGAAACGAATGCAGTTGTCCGTGTAAAAATGCTGAAACGTGTACGTGTACCTGTACGTGTGACGCTTGGTCAACGGGCATTCCTAACCTCCAACACCAGCCCTTTCAATATCCTCGGTATTCCAGGCCCAGAAAACTACCGTTTGGGGCAGCTTCTACTCTACATTTCGAAACACTGGGTATTAATAGCCGAGTAAAGATTAAACGAACACCAGTGCTGCCCCGTTGCGATCATGATAAAAATAAATGTGGCTACCAAAGTTCGTATGAAGCCGTATCTGCTGATACTTTCAGTACTTATTCTAATCGTTCCAGATGTTCTGCTGCTGGCCAACAGTGTTCGTGTATTGGCTCACACAATCTGAACTGGAACAAAGGTAGGCAAAACAGGGCCAATACTTCAGAACCATGGGTTCAGCGTGCTTGCATGATAGACGAACTAAACCAGCCTTATCCAAGCGTAGCTCAAACCTCAAAACCTAGAGTACCGTTTCAGGAAAGACCGAAGGTTGAGAGTAATATAAAAACCCGAACGTCGGTTTCTTCTCTTCCCCTCTATCGTAGGGCCGCTTCCGTCCGAGAAGCTCCCTCTAGGTATAGTTTCCACAGTTCTCCGCTAGAGAGAACCCCTGAATCTGTCCAAATAGAGACAGCACCTGTCTCTGGATCAAATTATCTGAATAATTCAAATGAAATAATCTTCTGGTCATCGAACAGTGAGAGACTAATCTGAAAAAACCCAAAAAAAACCAGTGTATTAGCGTATCAATATTTATATAATACGTATCTGTGTGTCAATATATATCTGTGGGTGAGTGTACAATAAACTGCTCTCTAATGTTTTTATAGAACAATATTTACAACTGTATAGATAATCCATCAGTTCCATACTTTCCCCCTCAATACAGGTGCATGATATTTTAACAATTTTTATTGTTAAAAACCGTGAAAACTTCAGTAACTCACTTACATTGGTAACTTACTGAGTAACCTGACGTTGTATGTTGTACAAAGTAAGTGTATCATATTTAGTGTACCAAAAATTGGATATTTATGTGTAAATTTTACTTTTTTTTCGGTATTAATGTCTTAAAAGAATGGGGGGTTTGGACGTAATTTTAGGGTGCGATATTATTTTGATTGGTTATGACAATGGGAGGTGGTACCAACTTAAATACGACTGTGATTCCTACACATAAGGATATCCAAATAAGTTACAGTAAAAAACATGATGGGTGAAAAGGGTTGGTCACGACATCAAACCTTCAAAAACTGTAAAACCCTAGCGCTTCATCGGAGGTGAAGACACTTTTGTTTTTTGGCTTTTTTCGTGTAAAATCCGTTGCAATAATGTTAGCACTAGTATTGAAATTATTCCGTCGTCAGTTTATGTTCGAAACTCTCATTGGATATGTATTTTTTATCGCTATGATTGGCAAGATGTGTAGTTAGATTGTGAATCCGAAGGTTCATGATTTGCAGTCCTTTACAGTAAAAACGCTCTCCGGAATTTGGGGCTGTAGGTGCGGTACAGGTGAAACAGCCAAATCCCATTATTCGATCAGACAAGAAGAGCCCAATAGTTGGTCCAGTGTATAGATGACTAGCTGCCTTCTACCCAGTCTGTCAGATTAAAATTATGGACGACTCTGTGAAATAAATTCTGAAACTTATCGCATTGATATAACTAAAGCTTACATGGCCGGTAATAAATGTTTTGGAGGTGTATCTTTAGTTAACTAGGATGTCACTCAAGCCTTTTCTACGTTTATTTTTGTTAAATATCGTTCAAAAGTCTGCAGTTGTTCAACATTTAGAGAAAAAAAAGAATCGCATCTTGCCAATAACGATAAAATATATCTTAGCTAAAATTTTATTTGAAAATTTGGTTATTCAGTGTCACTCTCACCAAATAATAATCGCGATATAACAAATCTGGTTTTATGACTTATGAAAAGTTTTTTCCTTGAAATATGTTTTTATGGAAAAAAATTGGTTTAATTCTTGAAATAGATAAAGAATTACTCGTTTCTTTATAGCTTGTTGTTCTGCTATGAATTAAGGGGTTTGGAACGTATGCTTAACACAGTTTTTTTTATTATATTTTTTATGTATATTTTAGGTTTTAATCTTAAAGATTTTAATTTTTCCTAGAGCACGAGACTCCTTGAATAACGCTTAAAATCAGATTTCGATACCTGCTGTAGGCAGAACACAAGATAGACCATTGTAGCTATGGGCTTAAAAAAAAGAACAAAAAACTTCTTGAATATTTTGAAATATTTAAAAAATACAGTCAGTGATGATAAATAAAAATGAAGTTTCGTGGCTTAACAGGAATTTGGAAAGCTGGAGTGTTTTTAGCATAAGGAAAATATTAGGGGTTCGTATCTCATCATAGTAGTCGATACGATACGTATCTAGAAGTTTTACCAACGGTTTGTTATAAAGTTTGACAGTCCTGTCTGTAATTTATTATCTGTATTACTAACATTGTCTTATTTAAGTACTTCACACTTTACAGTGCTTTTTCAAATTCTCAGGTTTGATCAACTACATGACAGCTGGCAAGAGAAGTACAATAAAACAAAGTTAATATCTGTCTATCTATTTTGTTATTATTAATTTATGTTACTTTGCATGTAATGTTTTTGATAAAAGAAATGAAGACAACATGTAGTATCAATACTCATCTTCCTTTTTTGAATCATTAATTTTTAGTAAACATACTTTATTAGAAATTCTGATTTTTTCTGTACCAAAGACTTATAATGTTTACTGAAAGCTTGCCAAATTTCGTGAACATACGTAAATCGTATCGGACGACGTGTCGATACAATCGTATCACGGCTTCACGATACGACACGCTCTATTGCCTCTCATCTTTAGAAAACATTAATTTAAAATTGTTATGGAAATTGAGTTGGTGTAGACGTTATATTGAACCAGTCACAGATATATTTAAAAATATGGTGTGCAACAATGTTATATACGATGGTGTAAGTTTACCTAATTAATGATAATTTATTAATAGTTCTGTGTTTTTCAGCTCATGTTCTGTCTATTGTAGTCAGTCTTTGTGTATGTAGTGTCACAGTTATTAGAAGAAATCCTTCGCTCTGAGACATAAAATAATTGAATTTCACTTCAGAGTAATGAATCGTGTGTGTGTATTATGCTCATAAACATGTAAGGACTGGGGTTACTCTAGTTTCATCATTAAAACGAACTTTACCTACGCTTTCTTCATGTTCCACAGTTAATGTGAATACAGAATGGTTTAAGTCATATTCCACAGTTAATGCGACTACCGAATAGTTAAATTCAAATTCCACGTTTAATGCGACTACAGAATGGTTTAAGTCATATTCCACGGTTAGTGTGAATACAGAATGGTTAAAGTAAAATTCCACAGTTAATGCGACTACAGAATGGTTTAAGTCATATTCCACGTTTAATGCGACTACAGAATGGTTAAATTCAAATTCCACGTTTAATGCGACTACAGAATGGTCAGAAAAGAAAGAGTTGACCATCAAAGAAGTCCAATACCTTGAATCTTTCACATTTGTGTTCGGTACTTTTGGTTATTTTAAGTGAAGTTTGTATTTATACACTTCATTAATGGTCTTTTTGATATATATACATATGTAATTTTACAGAAATAAAAACTTGTTCGCATTAATATTTATATGTGTCTGTCTATACATATATGTATGTGTGTATGTGTTGTATGTTCCCGTTATTAGGAAACAATTTGTTGCTTTTGTTTTGGAAACTGTGATTGTATTAACTTATAAACACCCACAGTTTATATCGCATGTCCTAAATGAATGATTAAAAATGTAAAAAAACAAAAATCAATAAGTTAAGGAATAGTGCACCACAAAATTGAAAACAACTTAAATTAAACAATAGTGTAATTCAGATTTGGGAGCGAAGAAGCCATTTAGTAAAGTAGTGTTTCCCCAAAAATGGGAATGATGAATTAATTAAATGATACAGTATGTCGAAAGGAGATGTTATTGTTTTTACTATGGCACTGTTTTTCAATCACCATGCTAAAGTTATAGGTTGGGTGGACTCAAACGTTTTTATTGACATCAAAGGAGCCTCAGACTAAAAGAGTTTGGGAACCACTGGAGTAGAGCTCTGGATTTCGGAGCTGGTGAACCGGGTTTGAGTCCGTACGATATCACAAAATATATCTAGCACCCTAAGGTGTGCGTACATTATACAAAAAAAAAAAAACCGAGAGAGATTGTTTTTCACTTTTACCTTTTTGGATAATTCGTGTTGGAATGTTACCAATACACAAACATATGTTGTGGTTGCTATTGTAAATCACAAATGTAAACTACAAACTAAATCTCCTTACGGCTTAAAGTTGAAAGAAACGTAATCAATTCTTTGAAAGATGACTTTTTAATAGATGTCATTGAAAATCTAAGTTATTTTGTGATATGATTTTGATTAAATTTGAGTTTATAATATAACCGAGCTCCGTTATGTTACTATATATATATATTAACCATGTGAAAAATCCAGTTTATTTCTCAAATTACCGACTTATTTTTTTATACAGTTCACTAACGTTGGTATCCACGTGTTGTATTATATTGTGTAATATCATGTGTTCGCTTGTTACAACACGTGTTTTGATTTCGTTCAGATCTACGCTTAATTTTTATTATTTGCTTTGGCTTAAAAAGAAGTTCCATCGAAATCGCTCATTTCTTTAAAAAACGTGTATTTCATGTATTTTTAGCAACATGGTGCAGGTTGACTTCGTCATACCCCGTCCCTGAAATGGACGTTTTCAAATCGGGGGGTCCTGGGTAGAGCAATGTTTCATCGATTTATAAAAAAAATGCATTTTAATCACATCTTAAGGTCTAAGACGGGGAAGAATTGCACCAGTAGCTATCGAATTATTACTGCATATAATTGTATACAGTAGCCCCGGGGGAATATAGGACAAGAGGGGCAATGGCCCTAGACGAAGATGTAAGAGAGCCATCGAAAATTACACTAGTTGTATCAGAAAATAAGAATAAGAAAAAAATATGTAGTAATCATAAAAAGGAAAGCAAACGTAAATTGTAAAGATTTTATCTCCTCGTTCAATTGGTATTGAAATGGAGCCATTTTGTTGCTGAGAACATATTATGTATATATATAGTATATCTATTAAACTGTAAACGCATGAATAATATGTTTACAGAGAATTAGAACACGTTATCTGCCTACAATATTGAGGCACCGTATTATATATGCACATTTACAACAACCAATAAACGTAACTCAATATATTCTATGACAAATTTTGTGCTTAGATTTCATAAAATAAATAAGACGTTTAGAAATGTACAATAATTTATTGTACAAGTTAAAAGTAAAATATACAATTAAAAACTCTACATGTTTCGGCGGAAAACGTTCCACCATCTTCAGGTGACCAGAAGAAACCAGTAAGTGCACGTGTATAATTTGCATATTATACAGTGCCACCTACAAAATAGTTTTCCAGAAATGCACTTCTGTAGGCCTAGATCTCTATTCAAAATCATTTTATCTCTAACAATTTCAGTAGATTCTCGTATGCTTAATTCATTTTTTTTATCCCATTATATGTTAAACGAAGAGTTTGCCACTTATTCCGCTAAGGCCGTATTAATAGTTTTTAAATTTTCGACAGCTTTTTTGTGTTCATTAATTCGAAACTTCAAATTTCTGCATGTTTCTCCGATATAATTCAAGCCACAACTGCAAGTGATTTTATATACCCTGCCCCTTAGTGGCACAGCGGTATGTCTGCGGACTTACAACGGGTTTCGATACTCGTGGTTAGGGCGTTCGACTTGTATTCTGAGGGTCGCTGGTTCGAATCCCCATCCCACCAAACATGCTCGCCCTTTCAGCCTTGGGGGCGTTATAATGTCACGCTCAATCCCACTATTCGTTTGTAAGAGCGTAGCCCAAGAGTTGGTGGTGATTACCAGCTGCCTTCCCTGTAGTCTTTCACTGCTAAGTTAGAGACGGCTAGCGCAGATAGTCCTTGTATAGCTTTGCGCGAAGAACAACCAACCAAAAGACAATATTCATTGGTTTTAATTTAGGAGTAAAGGCTTAATAGACAAGTCGTATTTTTCACGAACACCTTGCCTATTTTTTGTTGAGAGTGACGGAGCATATGGCAAACATATTCTTTCTTTATTAATCTTACTCATTTGTAGTTTGGTTTATTCTGAAATGTGTGGTTTATCACAGTTTTTTTTTAATAAATACTATCTATAATACACGGTTCAAAACCTTTATCGATAGCTGTATATTTTAAGTAATTCAGTTCAGTCTGCGAGTCGCTGGCTCGAATTCAGTAACATAATATGCTGTCCTTTCAGCTATGGCGGCATTATAATGTGACGGTCAATTCCATGTTTAGTTTGTAAAAAAATAACCCAAGAGTTGGCGGTGGGTGGCGTTGACTAGCTGCCTTCCTTCTAATTTATCATTCTAAATTAGGGACGGCTAGCGCAGATAGTCCTCGAGTAGCTTTGCGCCACTAACCGGTCAACCTTCACTTCTCGCTTTTGTGTCAGAACCCACATGGCGAGCGCTTGTACACCGAAATGCATGAGCATTGTTTCAGAAGTAATTATAGCCAGTGAATGAATCTGTGTAATTTTACTCAATATAACTTTCCGTTAGCATTGTTAAGACTGTTTATGCGTGCGTGGGAGAAGGGTTGTGTAGGTGGCGTGAAAAACTTGCCTTCGGGCATTTCAGACTCACGCTATAAACTCCTAAATGTGTTTTATAGATAAAATGGAAGTGGCTCCTGGTGAAAAAAACCTGCTTTACTACGCACGACGATGTTGTATTTCAATGATTTTTTTTTACACAGAATAGTGCATTTTGTAGAGAAACACATATATCCAAGTAATAATATATCTGGAAAAACTTGTATCGGATGAGTAGCTAGCTATGTAAGTAATACAGTACCGTAAATTAAACTTAATATATTGGCTAGAAAAATGCCAATGAAGTGAATGATATAAATAATTATGTGTGAGCAGAATTTTCATTGCAATTTGAACAAACGTATTTTCAAAATAAAGTAAATTGAAACTCCGATATATTCTGACTACTATTTTTCTTTAACTCCCTTTAAAATAAATGCTCCAAGTAGGTAGCAATAAGGTTATTGTCAGATTTTGTAGGGCCGGATTCCTTTTTTCAGTAGGGGTCTGTGATTTTTGGCGATAAATTTCAATTATGAACAAACAGCAACACAGTCTGCTTGTTTTCAAATAATATATTAAAAACAACTCAAACGTATATACAAATATTCGTTACACTGTTGGTTACCAAAGTTGTATCCAGAGCTTTAAATAATTGTCTCATTTTCATTAAAGTCCACACAGGCTGGTTCAGTTACTTTAGGATAAAAATTGACAAAACGAATTATTATTCTCTACTCTGTTATTACAATAGAGTCTGTGATAATTTCACTTTAAAAATCGCCACTATACATTCTTTATTGCTAAACTCACGATCGCGTAGTCTATAATTAAATAACTATTTTTCGACTATTATTTATACCCCGACAGAAGTCTAGAACATTCTACGCAATACTAGATATTTTGATGCAATAATACTCAATTAAACCAAGGAGAAACTCAGAAAGTTCAAGCAATATGACACAATAATCTCACTATTGTAAACAATCGCTAATTCATAACTAAGTATTACACCCGCGCTACATAAGTTATAAAATCATAACGCTCGCATTAAACTTAAACAGACGTGCATATTTAACAGCTACAAACTTAAAACGCGTAGATACAGAGTTCGATTCCCAATTGTGAACAGAACATAGATAACCTATCGTGTCTCTTCGCACTAAAACAACAAAAGGATACTACTTATACGCATGTGATAACTGTAAACGACCCCTACCATCTCATCAGTTCAAGGAGTAGCAATAGTATTGTATATGAGGTTCGACCACAGTTTCTGTACTGTATAAAAATCCATGGTGAAACAAATATTGTGATGTTTTTGAAATGCCTCCGGAAAATCATAACTGGCTTGGATACGAACATGGTATATACCATGACACGGCCAAGTACTTCTGGTTAACGGTTACGGTTAATGTATTGTACAACCGCGACAACACAATCTTATTTGTGAATTTTTTGTTGATTATCGTGATGTAGGTTGTCTTGTTCATTTAATAGATCTGAAGGTTACAAACCTTAAAGTGCAGTAAAGTTTGTTTTTCTGTGAACTCAATTTTATTAAAGTCATGAACGATGTTAAAACTACTGATCTGTAACATTGAAACAAAATAATAATAATGTCCATGTTTCGAACGGGTTCTTTAACATCAAGTTCAGTAAGGTTGCCTTAAGTGCACATTAAGATACATGTTGCCATGACCGTGAGCGATATGTGTGGTTTCATAATGGAATTATTCGCGGTGAACGCATGTCAAATACATATAAAAAGCTGTAATTTCCAACGCTCCATATACGGACGGCCTAGATATGGCCTAGTAGTTAGTGTATCGTACTGTGGATTCGATGGTCACTGATTCGCGTCCCTTTACCGCAACAACAAGAGATCGCGCTCCGTACATGGGTGTGTGATAAGAGTGACGGCCAAATCCCACTATTCGATAAGATAAGCCCAAGAAGAGTTGGCGGTGGGTGCTGTTAACTCTTTGTATTTTTTCTAGTCTATTAGTTCAAAATTAGGAAGAACTAGTTTAGATAGTAAACTTTACTGTCGAGATCCTGTTTAGGGTGAAGAAAAGATTTTAAGTGGCGTTGCTCAAGACATTTTGTCCAATCTCCGATGTAATACAAATATTTGATCAGATATAAATAGATTTATTGATAACGTTTAATAACTAAAGACTGAGGGATCTATAGAACCCAGTATATATACATATATAGACAAACATTAAAAAAATGTAGTACTGTACATAATAATTATTATGTAAACAATGATAAAATTGATTTAATTAATATTACTAATTTGCCATCGTAATGAAATTTTAATATATTGCGGTTTCTACCGAATATTGCTACTTTCTTGACGCCTCTTAGCCCAAAACGGAACATGCATACCTCCCCCAAATCAAATTTCTGGCTACACAGATGACTAAATACTAAATATGCTATAGTGGAGTTTTCAAAATATCGTTTTTAATCACCGTTTTTAGTAGAGGTTTGATGCTGAACAGATATAAAAACGTAAGTGTTTATAGATAGATTTTTAAAGTTTTCATATTGTATGTACGTGTATTTTCAACCGCTAGCCCTCCCTCTTCGTTTTTTGCCCGCGTAATTTTAATGAACAGAAAGCCACGAGGCGAGAGGTGGCGTGGGTGATCACGTTTGGTTTTGGTCTCGTAATCCCAAGTTTGTGCTCTGATTGCTAATAACCAGCGAAGTTTCAAGTCGGTCTTCTTCAACTGATGGGGAAAATAGTGAATCACAAAGGTTATTCGCGGTTATAATGTATACGTTATTACTGTTTCAGTAACACGTATTCGTTAAGAAAATAACGATAATAATCGGGTGACAGCGTGTTGTTTTTGTAATAAAACAGTAACACAGTTTGTTGATACAAATAAGCCGTTTAGAGATGTGTTGTAGATCTAAATTAAAGAATGAGCTAGTGGAGATTACTTTAATATAATATCCAATTATATAACTAACACAATGTAACATGCACTTAAAAGAAGAAAGACATACGCCACCTGTTATTCAAGATGGCATGAGATGTTAATATACCAATTTTCGAATATGACAAAAAGAGATATGTAATTTGCTTGAATCTGACATAAAGAGGTGTATAATTTGCTTGAATCTGACAAAAAGAGATGTGTAATTAGCTTGAATCTGACCTAAAGAGATGTATAATAACTAGCATGAATTTGACATAAAGAGATGTGTAATTAGCTTGAATCTGACATAGAGATATGTAATTAGCTTGAATCTGACAAAAAGAGATATGTAATTTGCTTGAATCTGACATTAAGAGATATGTAATTTGCTTGAATCTGACAAAAAGAGATATGTAATTTGCTTGAATCTGACAAAAAGAGATATAGTAATTAGCTTGAATCTGACATAAAGAGATATGTAATTTGCTTGAATCTGACAAAAAGAGATATGTAATTTGCTTGAATCTGACAAAAAGAGATATGTAATTTGCTTGAATCTGACATTAAGAGATATGTAATTTGCTTGAATCTGACATTAAGAGATATGTAATTTGCTTGAATCTGACATTAAGAGATATGTAATTTGCTTGAATCTGACAAAAAGAGATATGTAATTTGCTTGAATCTGACCTAAAGAGATGTATAATAACTAGCATGAATTTGACATAAAGAGATGTGTAATTTGTTCGAATCTGACAAAAAGAAATGTGTAATAACTGGTTCGAATCTGGAATAAAGAGATGTGTAATAACTAGTTCAAATCTGGAATAAAGATATGTGTGATAACTAGTTCGAATGTGATATAAAGAGAGATATAATAACCAGACATGGGGTATTCGAAAGAGCTTTAGGAATAATCATACTAATATTGAATACTTTGGTAGGGAACTTTAAAGTATCCGTATTTGTTGAATGATTTAGTGAATACTTAATAGTGTAAAAGTAAATGCCAACTTTTGTAATAATCAAATTTCTAGACTGTCATTATTACATCCACAGCACGTGAATTTCTCTCAGTACAAGCTTCATTCACACGGGAAAGTTTCACGTAGGAACGAAGTTTGTATTGAAAGAGAAATTAACACTTTTCTGTATAGAAAAATACGTAATATAATGCGTCATTTGATAGATGAAAACCTTGGCTTTGTATTGGTTATGAATAATATAGTATTGTACGTCAGAAAGAACTATTGACAAATCCTGAAAGAGAGAATATGGCAAGAGAGGTCTGATTTTCTATTTGATGACTATGTAACCAAATAAAATTGAAGGCTATGAAAATTATGCTTTGCCTGGGCGATTACAACATTATAATGAGTAATTTAAGTTAAATTTCCTACTTCCTGAAGGGGGTGCTAAATAAATTAGAGAATAGGGGGACACCTAGAGAAAAAGGTCACATTTCTCGCACCAGTGGAATGCGGGATTATTTTTTATATTGCCTTATAAAATGAATACCTTAAAACTTATATACCATTAAAATATGGGTTATTAGCTACGATTTTATACTAAACTAATTGGTAGAACATGAACAAAAAAGGAGTTTAATTAAATTTTGAATATAACTAACTAAAAACATCGTGACATGCGCAGTAAAGGATGCCCGTGGTGAGAGGGTTAAATCAGTAGATTCTATGGAATGATATCACTAATGTCACATATGTGAGGGGACAACATCTTACGTTCACTATGCAACCGCATTCTGGTAAATTGGCATAATGTCAGTATACCCTCCCCTAAACTAGTCAACGTATTCTTTAACAAGAAAGATATTGAACGAATAGAGTGGCTTTCACGCTCCCTGGACTTCATTCCCTCGAACATGTATGTGATGCTCTTGGGAGACGAGTCACATTTCGTCAAGTGTCCCCAGACACGAAAGATAACCTTTGAGAAAAGGAGTCGATGAGAACTTAGAACATTTTTAACTTTCTGACTTTAATCCTGCAACATCAATGCCAGACATGCCTTGCTGTTCGTATTGACTGCCTTCTAAAGTGACGCGAAATGCCATGAGCTGAAAACTTTAATACCACACTTACCAAATATTCACTAACAAGCAGAGGCTAAAAAACCAATCACTAACAATTCAGATCGCATGACTTATCATCAGTTGATTGATTTGTATACACATTAATAGAGCAGGATGATTGATATAATTCATCTTAGTGGTTTTTGCCATGTCTGTTTGTTTATTTGAAGTTAAGCACAAAGTTACACAATGGGCTATCTGTTCTCTGCCCACCACGGGTATCGGAACCCGGTTTCTATCGTTTTAAGTCCGGAAACATACCTCGTACCACTGGGGGCTTGCCTTGTCATAGCTATATGATAAATCTCCACTATCCTTTAATTGTCTTTGAAGCAAACAAGAATTAACACATACGACAAGCCACATGTAACACCTTTTTGTGTTTACAATTGTTTGTTTGTTTTAAATTTCGCGCAAAGCTACACGAGGGCTATCTGCGCTAACCGTCTCTAATTTACCAGTGAAAGACTAGAAGGAAAGCAGCTATTCAATACCAGCCCTTGGGCTGCTCTTTACCAGAGAATAGCGGGATTGCTTGTCCCGTTATAACGCCCCCATGGTTGAAAGGGCGAGCATGTTAAGGAATGGGTTTCAATCCAGCGATCCTCATTTTGCGAATTGAGTGCCCTAAACACCGGGCCATGCAACATCTTTGTTTAAAAACTGCTTAGTTTTTGAAATTGTTGATGATCCGCAGGTAGAACATTAGTACCAATATATACTCAAATCACGAAATTGTCTTCTCTAAAACAATCAGTGGTTTGATTTTGCCCTAGTTAGGCTTAGGTAAAGTTGAATTCTAATACTATAATTTCATTTATGCGAAAAACAAATATACAATTTTAAATGTTATATTTATTTACTAGGGCATAAAATTTTCAATGTAAAATATTTCACTAATGCACAAATTAAATGCAATGAAACAGATTAATATCGTGAAAGGTTTTAATTAATTCCTCTTGACTTATTGATTTAATAATTCACACTATTAAAAACTATTTACCGAATGTGATGAATGCTCAGAACTTGCATTGAATTTAAACTTCTGGATATTTTTGTGTCATGCAGTATTCTGTGGTTTAGGAAGATTCCTAATATTTTCTATACCCCGAAACAATGACATTTCAAGAACTCGTAGTGGATAAATTGATGTAATACGTTTAGCAAGCAAGAATGTTTTTTTATCTCTCTAGCCATCCCTAATTCACTAATAATAGAATATAGGGAAGGCAACTTGTCATTACCAACCACCGTTAACTCTTGGGTTACTCTTTTACCAATGAATAGTGGATTGACCGTCACATTGTAATGGCACAAAGAAGCCAGAACCACTTACGCCAAAATGCTCTTACTGTTGGATTGTTTCTTTGGGGTTTAATGGCACAAGGAAGCCAGAACCATTACGCCAAAATGCTCTTACTGTTGGATTGTTTCTTTGGGGTTTAATGGCACAAGGAAGCCAGAACCATTACGCCAAAATGCTCTTACTGTTGGATTGTTTCTTTGGGGTTTAATGGCACAAGGAAGCCAGAATCACTTACGCCAAAATGCTCTTACTGTTTGATTGTTTCTTTGCGGTTTAATGGCACAAGAAAGCCAGAACCACTTACGCCAAAATGCTTTTACTGTTGGATTGTTTCTTTGGGGTTTAATGGCACAAGAAAGCCAGAACCACTTACGCGAAAATGCTCTTACTGTTATTAGGTTTTAATGGCACAAGGAAACTAAGATCACTTACACCAAAATGCTCTTACCACTATATCAGTCTCTGAACCCGGCAAATCAGTAGACGAATACAAAGTATTTTTATGAATACGAATCAAGAAAGATGTTAAGTATTCGAATATGAATACATAGGAATGCATTCATAAACACTTTGTCAGGTAATATGTGATAGTAATAAAACAGCAAACGATAAGATTTCAATACTTTTATTTTATGAAACAAACTTTTTAGAAACTTAAACAAACAAAATTTGAACAAATAATAACAGTTCAATACTTTTATTTTTCAAAATGCAATAACAATAACAAATAACAAATATATCTTTAAAGGAGACTTACAGATATTATAACTACCCATTGTTTTTTTTATTAATACCAGTCTCTTAAATGTCTTGTCAGTGAGGCGGTAGCGATCAGGTCTAAGGTTTTGCCTCCGATGCTAAACAAACTCTCAACGGGAGCAGAGAATGCTGGAACACTCAGGTAGCGTGTGACTAGTAGAGATAGGGTAGGATAATTTTTTTCATGGATCATCCAATAATCTAGAGGGATGTTTTCATCAGAAATGCAACGACCATCGAGGTAGGCGTTGATCTCTGTATCCTCTGAAGATAAGGTGGCTGGTTTCTTGGAGGCAGCAAAGAAACTAAATAGCTTACTTCTTTTGTGATGGAAGGGGGTCACAATCCTCTTTTGATTCCATGATTGTAAAAGTATTTATTGAGAAAACTTTCTTGACTTCTTGCTACAGGAGCGTTTGACTGGACCCATAGACCACAGATCCAGTGAAACACCAGTCAAATTTAAACCTGGGATCCAATGCCGCAGCCAATCAGAAGACACTGCATTGCTCATACTGAGTTAGTCTGGCGTGAACAGATTTATTTAATGCAGAGACAAGATTGAAATTTTATCTGGACTGCATTCTAGTAATCTCAGTCATCAGCCCATAAACACATGGCACTATATAACTGCAGTTAACAATGTTCTGACCCTGGATGAAATATGTTGCCTCTTCAAAAGGTGCCAGTATTGTTACCAAATCTACAAGCACAATTCAATCATGAAAAGTTTCATGTACCAGTATCTAGATTATCCATAGAATATAGTTCATATTAACAAAAATAATACAAAGGCTTACCTTCAGATGTGTCAGCTGGTTAGAAGTAGTTTTCCTGAAGTAGAAATAGTCCACTTACAATATTTACACTTTGATTTAATGTGACCAGATCTGGCAGTATGAAGTGTTCATTTATTACTGAGGGCTATTCAGTAGCCACCTCAGATTTTCTGAAGTGTCTTGACAGGATTAATAACCATGTACTACAATAACTTTTAAGGTAGTTGGAGAGTATTGACCATGTCAGTACGTTCATCAATGGTCATTTTTTGCTCTCACCATAATTCAATATATCTGAATTAAAACATAATTCAATATATCTGAATTAAAAACATGCATAAATATATCTGAATTAAAACTGCAGAACACAAATATATCGAACATCTTTTTTTTTCTTTTTTGTGTGCCTTGAAACATAAGTTTACACTTCTCATAACATAGGATAATCAGAAAATGTGACATTTCATCCATGGTAAAGCAGAAAACTCTGTTCTAAAATATAATCAATTATCCGTCCAAGTTAATTGTTATGAATATCAAACATCTATTAATTAGTCATGTGATCTGATATACAAATGATTGACAATTAGTCTATAGTGTCTTGTTTCAGTCGTCACCTTGAAGTGAATATCTGAGTTCAAAGAACTCTTGCTTCAATCATTACTTTGAAGTGAATCTCTGAGTTCAGAGAACTCTTGTTTCAGTTGTCACTTGAAGTGGATCTCTGAGTTCAATAAACTCTTGTTTCAGTCATTACTTTGAAGTGAATCTCTGAGTTCAAAGAACTCTTGTTTCAGTCGTCACCTTGAAGTGAATCCTAAGTTTAAAGTACTCTTGTTTCAGTCTTCACTTTAAAGTAAGTCATTCAGTTCAAAGTACTCTTGTCTCAGTCGTCACTTTGAAGTAAATCATCCAGTTCAAAGTACTCTTGTCTCAGTCGTCACTTTGAAGTAAATCATCCAGTTCAAAGTACTCTTGTCTCAGTCGTCACTTTGAAGTAAATCATCCAGTTCAAAGTACTCCAAGCTGTTCATAAATTGTGGCTAGACCTCGGAGAAGAGATTTGAATGTCTTATTCCTATGGTGAGTCATCGGAAAAAGAAAAAGAGCCAATAAACGCAGACTGTTGGGAATTGGCTTAAACTGTCTCAAAGTTTAGTTAGCAGGATTTGAACCTATTTCAAAGATAAAATTATATCGGCCATCATCCACAACATAAGCAGACGAACATTATTTGTCGATTCTAAATGGTTTCGAGTTTGAATCAATGTTTACAGCCGTCACTGAACCCCACGTTAGTGTACACATGGCTAGAAATAGACTTCTCAAGGTAAGCCTGTTTGCAAAAAGCCCAGTAAAATGTTTTCTGCTCAAATCACTTATAGTTGTGTCAAGACCATGTTCATTGAACCAACTGAATTCGTTGATGAATCGCACTTTACCCAGTAGCCAGATAAATTAATTGGAGAAAAGCTGAAACCAGATCCACCCTACTTTAATACAAGCATGTGACGCATGTGGTGGTAATGGACGTATTTTTTAATTCAGATAAAAAGAAATCATTTTTGGAATTCGAATAAACATTTTAATTCGGATAGATTGAAGCATGTTTTGATTCAAATAGATTAAAGTTTTTAATTCTGATAGTGTTTAAAGTCAAATACATTAATTAAAGCGTGTTTAGAATTCAGATAAAATTTTAATTAAGATAGATTGAAGGTTGTTATAATTCAGATAACTTAAAGAATGTTTAATATAGATATAATGGAGCTTGATACAATTCAGGCACATTAAAGG